>NC_048218.1:106888891-106891709 GCF_002007445.2 Ailuropoda melanoleuca
TCTGTATATTCAAGTCACGCAAGACCTCTACATATAACTGTAAAGTGTCTCATTTAGACTGTTGATAGAATTATTCCAAACTCTAATCTTCTGGCACAGAATGCCCATAGGGAGCAGAGCAGCTATCCTGGGTCCAACTGGTTTACTATTGTACATAAGCTTATCACATGTTCTACTTACTTGGGCATTTTGTTTCATTTGGCAACATGGTCTCTTTCCAAATCGCTCTGTTACAGATGAGACACAGTCAGAACTGCTAAAGGCATAGAAGTGAAAGCTGACAGTGAGGAAGGACTCTGAAAAAAACACCAAACAGAAAATCACAGTTGTCCAGGGCAAACTTGCCCATGTATTTCAGAAATCCCCAAGGACAATGCTGGATTGCGGCACTTTGCCTGAGGTTCATAAGGAGCGTGAGTCATCAAATGTCAACCTATGTTCAAATATTCCTTTTTGACAAAGACTTGGGAATTTAAACTAGAAAGCTTTGTCATTTAAAGGAGGGGCCAGGCTTTGCTCTCAAAAAATAACTTTGTTGAAACCCTCGTTTCCTTTTGAAACTGGTATTGACCTTTCACCAAAAGATGCCTCACCAAGTGCTCTGAGATAAAGTTTACATCTATCGGAAGCTAAAAATACCACTTGATGAAATCTACAGTGCCCTAGGCTCAAATATTATGCTCAACATATGCAAAAAAATTTTTTTTAAGAATTTCTCATTCTAATGTACTTAATAAGAGAAATGATAGCAGGTAACACTTACTAAGCGCATACTATGTTTCAAGCACAGAGTTGATTTCCTTACAGAGATCATCTGATTGAATCCCCCAACAATCCTGAAAAGTAGACATTATTATAATCTCCAAAGTACTGATAAGGAAATGAATACTTTTCACTAGCTAGCTCAGGTCCTACTGCAGACAAATGGCAGAGCTGAATTTGAATTCTGACCATTTGACTCTAGAGACAGTAGAAATCTCTGATTCGGGTAGATTTCTTTGTCATTGGATCAGGTGTGAGAATGTTCCCCCCCAAAAAAATTTGTTTTTAAAAAAAATGTTATTGTGCTCTCTCTTAAACCTAAATCTATTAAAAAGATGTATTTCTGTGGTTTCAAAGTGAAGGTGAAATTCTTAATAAAAACTGCACAGGGAATCAAAAAAGCTACAAGAGAGAAATTAAGAATTTGAAGGTATGAATTATTTAACATAAATCAGTCAACAATGTGTGTTTTCATCAATTTCATGAATACTGTCACCAAACTGTAAAATTCTATAAGTCTTATTAAACTGCTTCATTGAATAAAAGACATATTAAAACAAACTTGCTAATAGGTGGAATGAAGGGTCTAAATTAGGAAATGTATGAACTATAGGAAAAAATAAAGACTTTCAGATTTATTACTTTCAAATGAATTAATACATATGTATGGCTATCAATCATATAGTTATTATTTTAATAAGACAGTTTAAAGTAAAGAGCTTATGTTTTGAAGTTCTGTCTCAAAGAGAAAGATTCAATCATAACTATATATCAATTTGTTTAAAAAAATAGGTAAAGCTGAGAGGCAGTTTAACTTCTTAGATGCCTTGCAATCTAATCTCTTCTGCAATTTTGCTTAGCAAATTCATATGCACAGAGATTGAAAGATATGTCCGATCCAGATCAAATGATCATATATTCTCTAACTAATGGAACTTGAGAATTTATGTGAGTTCTAATTCAGAAAATATTTTGACCTCTTTGTGTATATTTGTGACCCCTTTTTGTGATTATGATTCTGAATGTCACAGCCCAAGTAGGAGAGGTCAGAGAAAGGACCCAAGTGATCTAAGCATTATGTGTTTATTTGAATGCTAAGGAAAGTTTCAGTGAATGTAATAGCAGCAAATTGCACACTGATGATTCAAGCTCCTGTTTAGTTTGGCATTTTCAGGAAAATACAGTTACCTTAGCAACTAACATAGCACACGGTGCATGCTGCAGCACGCAGAACGTCTCCAAATCAAACGTACGTCCCTCTGGAAAATATTGTACCAGGAAACAGGAAGATAAATAAACCAACCTCTCCATGTAATGAATTATTGATCTCCTTGACAGGTAGAAGATAATTTATATTTAAATCCGTTTTTTCTTTACTACAATCCTACCAAAACGGCAATGAGTATATCAACATGAATGAAGAAAATACATCAACTTTATCACTTAGGTGCAATCTTCAATCGAATCAACTTCTGAAAATTACAGTGACCGACTTATAAACCTATACACCGAATAATCTTCGGGGGGAAGTGTCATAGTTACAGGTAAGATACTCTTAAAAGTTTAAATAATAAGTTATTATCATTAAACGCCAAGAAGAAGTACTTTTACCCTGGTGGCAGTAACTCCAAAGTTGACATAATTGCAGTGTGAGAATTTCAAACTGTGTCTCTACAAGTCTCAAACAACCTGTTTGAATATGAAATGTGCAATTAAACTGATTGCTATCTGCATTGTTATAGAGACCCAACTCTTACTAATTCAAAGAAATTAAGTGTCATGGTTTCTTTCAATCCTGTATACGTGCACCGCAGAAGAAACAAATATCCACTGCTTGCCTCCCAAGAGCTCAACTGTTTAGTAACCAGGCAGAAAAGGTGCCTGCTTTTGCAGAGTTGACATTCTTTTTGGGGGAGACATACGATAAAGGGTAAATTATATTGTGCTAATTTCCATGAAGAACCTGAAACAGATGTCCTCTTCCTTTATTTCTTTCTCTTCCCTTCCTAGACATGTCAATCCTAAAGCAGTTAGACGGGACAGGAGTGAGGAGGGG
>NC_048218.1:106891727-107023828 GCF_002007445.2 Ailuropoda melanoleuca
GAGGGGCGGGGGTGGGGAGGGGGGTGTAGCCACCTAGCCCGGATTACTAGCACCTGAGCAGAGTGAGAGCACCTGCAGCAGTGGGGCAGGATGGAGGAGATGGAGACTGACGGCGTACGAGGAGCCGTCACACAAGAAAACACACTAAAAATAATGGAAATCAGATTTCTAGCTGTTGGAAAGGGAGTTTTAAATTCAGAAAATGGGAAAACTAGAATAAATTCTAATCAGATTGGATCAAAAAAGTTATAACTTTAAGTATATGTACAGAAAAATATAGAAATAAACATTTATATACAGAAATACATATATTTATAATATATAACATAATTATGTAAATAATACATATTATATATAAATATATAATTAGATATAGTATATATATGTGTGTGTGTGTATATATATATATATATATATATATTTTACGTATTTTTTCTGAGACAGCTCAAGCATCAAATTCCAATAGCAATGAGCATACCTAGAGCCCAGAAATAGTATTTTCTACTGAAAGAAAACAGGGCTTCTTGAAAAAATGGCTGAGTCCAGGGCTGGAGCAGGGAAAGTACAAATGAGCGCACAACATCTTTTCATGCCAGAAAGCGAGGAAGTCTGAAAAGTGAAATTTATCAAAAGGAAGTCAACCTGGAGAGGCTCCCACTAGCCAAATTTGGGACGGTTTGAGCACCAAAATAGATAACGATAGCAATGGGTTAAAACATATTGAATAAAATAGGGAATTGTCAGTTCACATAAATAAATAAATGGGGGGGGGGGAAGGAAGTCTGACAAGGGAATGATATCTACAGCTTCAAAGTACCTCCTCACAAAATGCTTACAAACTACAAAGGGAAGTGAGCACCTTTATAGTGGAGAAGCCTGGCAGACACCGCCTTCATCAAGTGATCAAAGTGCACATCCTTTGTAAAGGGCGGAATCAAACCCGTGTGCCACCTGGGAGGAAGCAGGGAGAGGGATACAGAAATATCATTTCCGTGTTATTTTTGTTAGTGATGCACAACTGAATCTAATCGTAGGGAAATACCAGACAAATCCCAACTGAGGGACCTTGTCCAAGAAAACCGGTCTGTAACACGGTCATGAACGTCAAGGAGAGACTGAAGGACCCTTCCAGTATGAAGCAACTAAGGACAACCAAATGCGCCATGATTCTGAAGTGGATCCTTCCGTTATAAAAGACACTACAGGACAGCGTGAATAAAGCAAAACAATGAAATGGCAGCACTGTACTCATGTTCATTTTCTGACTTTGTCGGTCGCACTGTGGCTGTGTAGGAGAATGTCCATGTTTGTAGGGAACGCCCACCGAAAGAGCAGAGAGTGACTGGGGCATGAGGTCAGCATCTTACTCTCAAGCGGTTTAGGGAAAAATTTCTCTGTATCATACATGCACCTTTTCTCTGGTGTGATGGCTTCAAAATAAACAATATGCATAAAGGTAATATGGCAGACAGTCACTGCACACGAGCAACTCTTTTCAATTTGTGTTGCCTGGAAAATATTCTCTGAAGAGGTGGCATTTCGAGCTGAGAACTGAAAAAATCAGAGTCAGTCATTCAAAGATCTGCTTGAAGAGCATTCCAGGCTGAGGGAACAGCTGGTGCTGAGGCCCCGGGCGTGAAGGAATTTAGTGAGTTCCAAGCACAGAAAAAATAAAGGCGTCCAGTATAGCTGGAGCCTAGCGAAGAGGGAGGAGCGGGAAGGTACAGAGACAGGCTCTTGGGAAGGGCTTCGTCGGCGTCAAGAAGTTTGGAACTTTATTGGAGGTGCCAAGGAAAACCATTGAAGGATTTTTGCGAGAATGTAGTATGAGCTCATTCATATTTTTAAAAACCACTCAGCAGAAAAAGGAAACCAATGTTAACATGAAGAGATAAATTAAAGGGCTATTTGCACTAGGAGTAAAAAAAGAAGAAAGGAGGCGTATACTTTGGAAGTAAAAGTCATAGGATTCATCACCATCGTTACTGAATGAGGATGCTGAGAAAATGAAGAGTAAAACGAGCAGCTCTTCCTAATTTAGAGCTTACTATGCGCCAGGCAGCTTCTAATCACTTCACATACATTTATTTTCTCATTTAACCCCTCGTAACAATACAATGAGACAAGTACATGGGCTAGTCCCATCTAGAGAGACCGACGTGTGAAGATGCTAACTGATAAGACCAAAGTCACACAGACTGCCGGCGACAGAACTGTGATTTGGATCCCTAACTGCACACTTAAATACATGGTATATATGGCTTTCCTTCTAAATCAACTTTCTGAAGTATAATTTACATGCAATATAATAGACTGCCTACAAATGTATGGTTCAATGATTTTTGACAAACGTATATAATTGTGTAAGTATCACCACAATCAACATACAGAATGTCTCCACCACCTAAGCGTTTCCACTATAATCTTTTAATTTCCCACCAATCCCATATGTATAGTACAAGTGCCACAATTACTGAACCAATATCAATATGCTATTATTAACTAAAGTCTACCCTTTATTCTTTACCTAGTAGTTCTTACTTAATGTTTCTTTAACCTGTTGCTTTTTTTTCTGTTCCATGATGCTACATTACATTTACTTGTTATGTCCCCTTATATACCACTGCATGGTAACAGTTTCTTAGACTTTAATTTTTAATGACCTTAATAATTTCATGGGGTATTAATTAAAATTTTTGTAGGATGCTCTTCTTTTGGAATCTGGGTTTTTATTTTCTCATGAGTAGAATGAAGTTATGGGTTTGGGGAAGGAAGATCACAGAGGTAAAGTAACATTTTCATCACATTAGATCAAGGGTATATAGTACCAACATAATTTATTACCATTGACAATGACCTTGAGCACCTTGTTGAAGTAATTTTTGTTAGGTCCCACCACGATAAAAATTTTTCTTTTCCCCCATTGTCACATTGTATTCTTTGGAAGGAAGTCTTTATATGTAGCACACGGTTAAGGAGTGGGGAGTCACGCTACCTGCTGGAGGGCAAAGGATCTACATAAATTATTTGGAATTGTCCTGCAAGAGAGCTTTGTCTCTTATCCTTCATTATTCATTTATTCAATTATTTATTTATATTAGGATAAACTTATAAATATTTATTTTATACTTTAGGTTATAATCCAATGCCACACCATTTCCTTTGTTGCTCAATTTTTCCAGCTTTGGCTATTGGGAGCTCTTTCTGTTGGCTCCTATGTCACTCTGACGAACACCCATTAATGTAGAGTTTTTTGTTTGGTTGTTTTTGTTTTGTTTTGTTTTTCTGTTTTTGGGTTTTTTTTTTTTTGAGGTTATCTTTCTTTCTCTCTTTCTTTCTATTTTTTTTTTTCATTTTTTACGTTTTGGCCCTATAAATCCTCCAGGCTCATCTAGTATATACCCTGCCCTAGTTCAAGAACTAACCATTTATCCAAGGAACTCTGGTTCTTTTTACTAAGTTATGCTATTAGAAACCAATATTTAGATACGAGGTATGCTCTGTTCTTTTTCAAATTATCTTGGGTTGTTTTAGATTCTTTGCATCTGTGTAGAAAAATCCACTTGTATTTTGATTGGGATCAAACCAAATACCTCCTAGGTTTTAGCTTGAGCACTAGATAAATGATTGTACCTTTTACTCAAACTGGAAAATCTAGAAGATAAGTAGATGGGGATGAGGAAATCAAAAATTCTATTTTGGACAACATTCAAACGTTCTTATCAAGTTTCCATACACCCTCCCAACTCTCAGGACCAGAAGACAATTACTTTTTTTAAGATTTATTTATTTAAGAGAGAGAGAGAGAGAGAGATCTCACGCTNTGGGTTGTTTTAGATTCTTTGCATCTGTGTAGAAAAATCCAATTGTATTTTGATTGGGATCAAACCAAATACCTCCTAGGTTTTAGCTTGAGCACTAGATAAATGATTGTACCTTTTACTCAAACTGGAAAATCTAGAAGATAAGTAGATGGGGATGAGGAAATCAAAAATTCTATTTTGGACAACATTCAAACGTTCTTATCAAGTTTCCATACACCCTCCCAACTCTCAGGACCAGAAGACAATTACTTTTTTTAAGATTTATTTATTTAAGAGAGAGAGAGAGAGAGAGATCTCACGCAAGCAGGAGGAGGGGCAGAGGGAGAGAGAGAGGTAGAGGGGAAGCAAATTCCTGCTGAATACAGAGCCTGAGAGAGGGCTGGATCTTATGACCCTGAGATCATGACCTGAGCTGAAACCAAGAGTCAGTCTCTTAACCAACTGAGCCACCCAGGTGCCTCTCAGGACCAGAAGATTATTAANGACAGAGATAGAGACAGCCAGCGAGAGAGGGAACACAAGCAGGGGGAGTGGGAGAGGAAGAAGCAGGCTCATAGCGGAGGAGCCTGATGTGGGGCTCGATCCCATAACGCCGGGATCACGCCCTGAGCCGAAGGCAGATGCTTAACCGGTGTGCCACCCAGGCGCCCCAAGAGTCAGTCTCTTAACCAACTGAGCCACCCAGGTGCCTCTCAGGACCAGAAGATTATTAATGCTAGTTGTGAGATAACAAGGGTAACATGAGCATTAATTAACTAGTTAATTAATTAAACAATGGTTTAAAATCTTGGCTGGCAACATCCAAATTCATTAGTTTATTCATTAATGATTTATGTGCTTCTTGACCTAGAGGATTGAAAATGTTTCTGCAACTGTTTCCATGTGGCTGGATGGAATCTTGGAAGAGGGGACAGACTCTAACATTTCTGAAGCACCTATCACATTTTAGATATTGTTCAGGTCTTTTGCATATATGTCAAGACTAATAACAACCTAAAAAATGGCTATTATTCTTCCCAGTTGGCAAATGTGAAGATTGAATTTTGAGAGATTGGGTAATTTCTCAAAGTCACACAGCAGGAAAGGTGGTGCTGAGATCTAATCTATTACCCATTGAATTGGATTTAAAAAATTATCCATTATTTATTTGAAATTCAGACATAACAAGGCATCCTGCATTTTTATGTGCTAAATCTGGCAACCCTAATCTAGGACCATCTGGCTTCAAAGGCTGTGTTTTTTCCACACCACAGTGTAAACACCATACATCAGGGGACGCATGAGAATCTGGGAAATATTCTCTCCTATGTTCTTGTTATCATATACACATATAGACATGAAAATGGCCTAGAGTCCATACTGAAAAAGGTGTAATATAGGTCTGAAGATAAAAAGAACATTTTTGGTTTTGGGGTTTTTTTTATTGTTGTTGCTGTTAGGCAGCTACATAAGCCTTTAATAAAATTAACCTTTTGCTTCAATCAACTGTCATCAAACTGGAAGTTTTTCCAACCCAATAGTTCCATTACATGTTTAAATTGTCTTGTCACACTTAAAAATTCAATCTAAAATATCTGGGGGAAAAAACCTACAATGTCTTGTTATACTTGATGTTCTCAAGCTCTAATTAGAAATACCCGAGCAATAGGACTGCGGATGGGATTGTTGCCTCTCAGGAACCGTACCCTCTCAGTACGCCAGAAGAATTAATTGGTTCCCTTGCAATCAACTCTCAAGGTAAATTTAAAGTTTTCATCAGGAACTTTGAGGTTTTATGTCATCTCTTCTCCTTTTAGCCTCATACTCTTTAAAACTATTTTTCTATCTATCATGTCCCCTGTTCTCTATTTCAATAGCTAAGTATACTCTTCTTTCCTACATTGATATGTTTATGTGCCTCTTAACTTTTGTAAATAGGAGAATTGATGTAAGTTTTGAAAATTTACATAAATATTTTATAACCTTGGAGTATGAATGAGACTTTTTAAACAAGATAACAACGTCTTAAAAAAAAGAACTGTAAAGGAGAAGATCAATCAGTCACTATGCAAAAATGTAGAATTTCTGTATAATTGAAAACACAGTAACAAAAATAAGTCAAAAGCCAAAATGGTTAAAAAAAAAAAAAACCCACAAAACGCATATGGTAGCCAATAGTTCATTGGCTAATTTATTCAAACTAGTCATTGACTAATTTATTCTCTAGTTTTATATTTTTAAAAATGTACAGATTGTATTATTTTTGCCAACATATTCAAAATTTTCAGTTCTTTTCATTGTTACTTGCATTCCAATCATTCCGTCAGGATTCATTTTCTCTTGTTACTGAGTTATATCCTTTACTAGCTATTTCAGTAAGTGTTGTGGATAGTAAATTCTCTTCGTCTTTCCGTATCTGCATTTCACTTTAACTCTGGAACGACAGCCAACTGTGTAAAGATTCCAAGGTTCAAGCTAATTGCTCCTTCAAATGTATTCAGTCTTTTCTGAGATCTATTGATTTTTTTCCCTTTAGCTTTGATGTTCTGCAGTTTCACTAGGTGTTATTATATGTGTCTATACTGATCAAAATATTTTTTATTTTTTTACTTAAATTATAGAAAATAGTATGCTATCTTATATCTATATATTACTATGCAAGTGTTAAAACCACAACATGTAGAGGTCAGAATATATACACACCCAAAATGGACCCAAATTCAGAAGTCATGTCATTTCGAGTTGAGAGTCAAGATTCCGAGAGCTACGACTGACAGAAACAGATGGAGGGTAACCAGTAAGTAGTTTGGAAAAGCATTTTTTAGTGCCCTGGCTTGGACTCCGGACTTTAAAAGAACTCTTTTTACAGAGGAATTCCCACATCAGCAGCGGTGGCTCAGTGGCCTGGGGCGCAGTCAGAGACTGCGGCAGAGGGAGAGAGCTGCTGAGCCTGGAGAAAACCCACAGTCAATAGTACGGAATTAGCACCTGCTGGAAAGATCACAGGAGACAGAAATTCTTCCTCTGCTCCACTAGTCCCTCTGTCCTCCAATCAGGTGTCTTAGAGTCAGAGATTGCACAATGACTGGGATGAGGCTGGGTGCACGGCGGGAGCTTTGGGCTGGGATTATCCTGGGGCCTTTCATCAGTCAGCGGCTGACCTCCTCCATCCCCAGTGTCACTGGACTTAACCAAGTGTCATGCCATTTTAGGGGAAACTGTGCTTACAGTTTTGGTTAAGCTTTCTAGTGGTTGAGGAGGTAACTGGGAGGGATTAGGACTAGAAGGAGATGAGCAACCCGGGGAAGGGGTAACAACTATCATTCGAGAAAGGTGAGAACTTGCACAGTGCCAGATTTACCCAGATGGGCTTGAAGAGGTGAAAGTAATAGAGTTTAAGAAGATATCCCTCTGGGTATACAGATGAGGGGAATGTCTTGTATGCGAATGTCACATTTACTAAGGGGAGATTATAGCAAGAATAATATTTTAATATGCCAAACCATTGTGTCGTTAATCATTAGCAGAGCCTCGTTCTTGCTCTTCTCAAGCCCCAGGAATAAAACCAGGCTTAGGTGACGCCATCAGAATTGCTTTTATAAGCTACAGAGTAGGGAGAAATATGGATGTCATGTAAACTAAGTTTCCCTAAAACAGGAAGGAGGAAAATTCTCCTCCGGTGTGGAGAAGATAAACTGGGAAGGACAGAGTGGGAAGGGAAAGGCAGGAGGAGAGCAACGCAGAAAATTATATTCAAGTGTCTGTTCCCTCAGAATACAGCTGAGGAAAATTTCCAACGCAGAGATGCACGTGTCATCTTGCCTTTGGGCCAGGAAGGATTCTAGTATGCCCCGGACTATAACAAATGCCAAAAATTATGAGTGTTAAGGCAGAGAGAGGGCTGAGTTCAGGCCCCAGTTTCCTGTGGATGTGTGGAGCTTGCAGAAGATTCCCTGTTTGCCACATGCCCATGTAAGGTGAAGTGAAAGTGCCCAGGGGACTAGAGACCAAAAGAGGCAAATCCAGACAAGAAACAAGCAGGAGCTGGGACCCTGAGACTGAATCGAGGGCAGAGTCCCCGGGGGTTGATAGTGGATGTCAGCTGCTTGGAGGCCAGAAGGGAAGAAGTAACATTAGGGAGGGGTACAGGGAGGCTGTCGTCAGTATGTGTTTCTGACACCTGGGTTCTTGCTGACCCAGTAGAGACTGCCCCTCCCAGGGCTTGCCAATTTCTAGAGCTTCTGAAGGGCTTGACTGGCCTGTGAGTCTTTCGTACGCCCACCGACCGGTGCCAAGTCTATGCCTCCAACCATCTCCCGACTATCCCCGACTTTTATCACCCTGGGGCCGGCTACCTAAGGCCGAGGGACAGCCCCTAGCACCCAGAGCCTGTTGAAATTACCCAAACTAGCCAGTCCTAAGCCTGCTTACCCTGCCTGTTCTTTCACATAGAAACCACCATCAAGCCTCTTGCCCGTGCTTTTCCCTTGTTCCCTGTGCTTCATGGCTGAGCCGAGTGCTGCCCTGAGTGGCTCCCTGTGCGGTGTGGAGAGCCCCTCCTCTTGGGAACGGTGAGTAATGAATTATCTTTTCAATGACAATTGTCTCCTGATCTGTGGGTCTCACCACGCCAAATACTAATAAAACTTACATTTTAAAACAGAGGCAATACCCCAAAACCAGCAGAATAAGACAACACACCCTCAGGCCAGTCTGCAGCAGACCCCTCTTCCTAGCTAGCATCCCCCTCCTTCTGTATTCTGAAAACAGGTGGGGGAAGGCTGAGGGGCAGGAGAGACTCCTTGAAGAGGGAGCAATGGTCTGATCTTTGAGTTGGCATAATATTGATCTAAAAATGACTTCTTGAACCAGGAGAAGTTTATCTGCATTTAATTGGAAATGATTCACCTCCCTTGACCCACAGCAAACTCACATGGGCCAGTTGGTGGGCATATGTGTTCAACAGAAAGGACAAGTCAATTGGAAAATGTACCATGATAGTCTTGCAGAGTTAAGTCGAATTTTCCACCCTAATTTAGGATCCCAGTCCTTAATAATTTTTAAAAGAAAGAAATTATGTCCCTTGGGATTAATATACAACTCTAAAGTAACACGTATTCGCTGCAGATAATTTGGAATATTCACAATTCAAGCCAAAGAAAAACACTGTATTTACTCTCCCATTGTTTTTGGAATGTGTCTCTGCACGTATTCATTTAGTGAGCAATGTTGTGCATAACAATCTAACATGGTTCTCATTAAACAATATTTAAATTCATTAAACAATTCAAGACCATTAAGTGGTCTTACTATTCATTGCTTCATTTATATAATCAGTCCCCTGCTGTTACGTATTTGTTTCTACAATTCCCTATTCTAAATAATACACAGATGGATATCAAAATACATTAAATGTTGTGTGCATCTTTATCATTTCTAATTAGATAAATTAATAAAAATAGAGATAAATTAATTCAAATTAAACAACAGAATTCCCTTTTCAAGACCTTTTGATCTTATGCACATTTTCATGACTTTTTATTTATATTACCACATTTTTTCCAGCTGTACAAATTTGTATACCTACCACCGACAGTGTATGAGAATTTCCCATTTCTCCTTTCTGTAAAAATGCAAGATTTATTTTTTTAATGTTTATAAAATCTTTGCCAGCAGGAAAAAAATGGCGTCTTGTTTTTTTTAAATCTCTTTTCTTCAATAACCAATGGGAACAAACATTTCTCATCTATCTGTAGGCTAACCTTTTATTTAAGCTGTGTATTCAGATACTTTCTCACCTTTCTCAGGATGTTTACCTCTTTCCTACTGATTTCTGAAAGTTCCCTCTATTTTAAGAATTATTAACCTTGTTGTCATAGATGTCACAATGTTTCTTACTTGCCTGGCATCACCTTCTAATTTCGTGTTTAGAGGCTTTCTTTCATTTTTTATAAACAAATACGATACATATTTAGAGATGAAAAACTGTGATGAGCTTATCCCTAGCAAATTTCCTTTTAATTTTCAAGTGTTCAAAGAACATTGAGAATATGCCCTTACTGGCAGGGAGTAATGATTGTAGTAAATTAAGGAAACAAGTTTAAACAAATACGTGCTTACTCAAACTCTGCCTACCAGAAGCTGCTCTCCTCTCAGCTTCGGGGAATCTCAATGGCCTAAAATGCCCTGGTCTCTGGAGGACAGTAAATGCAACAATAACTCACAAGGTCTAGGGTTTTATAGTTTTTTACAGTCTTCGCAGGGAGAATCTCATTAAACTGTAGAAGCTTGTGAATTTTGTTTCATTTTACAGATGCAGAAATGAGCTTGGTGGCTTGCCTAATGACATTTGCGTAATGAATGGGAAGGTATGACCGTAGACACATGTACTTCTTTCCCCACCTCGAATTCCATGCTTTGTTTTTACAGGACTACTTTCCCAATGTTAAAAGATTGTTTAAATGTAGGCTGTAGGTTGAGACAAGTAATGAGAAGTAAAAGTATCAACTCTGAGATAATACGTGAAAAGTGAAATCTGAACATAGATTGGGCTCTTCTAAGTTAAACATTATTGTCAAGTCGTATGCTTGAACTCAAAAGTAACCTGAAACAGGCAAAAAAAAAAAAATGAACTCTCATCTTTCTCATCATAGAATCCAAGGCCTATGGAGGGTCCAAGTTTATGATTCCTTAGAACTTTCGTGGGACAAGAATGAAGAGGTCACTGGCACTTCGGCCTGTGCTCACCTATGAGGAAGCAGGGGTTGGAACGTATTAAAAGAAATGGGCCCAAGTATATGATTGTTAAATGTGTACCTTATACGGGCTGAGGGAAGATCTCTGAGTCATCACCCTCACCCCCCAGCACACACTCAATTCCGCTGTGCATCTTAATCCTCCCTTAGATTTCTTCATAACACCTATCACCTCTCATCTATTACGGATTTAGTTACTCATCGACCATCTATGTCCACACACTAGAATGAAAGTTCCATAAGAGTTAGGACTTGGTTTCAACCATTCTATTATAGTCAGCCCCTAAATTAGTGCCTGTAACTCGGTGGCACCAAATATTTGTGCATCAAGTCATAGGTAAGGTCTGACCGACACTGGATTTTCGGGTAGACCACACGAGGCCACAGACCGTCTCCTCAAGTCTGTGCAGGGATGTCTGGAATGCAGCTTCTCTTCACCGTACTCCCATCGCCAGCCAACCTCAGAGTACTCAAGTATTTTCCCAATTCGGAAATTTTCTTGAAAATTAATATTCAAATGATAATACACTACCGTGACCGTAAAGCTCAACTGAGCTTGTTAATTATAAAATGTTTCTTTTTTACTGTCATTTTAAAGTACACAGTGATCCTATAAAATAATATACTTTGAACAGCTACAATAGGACTTATGCACACATATCATAGAGGATGGAGTTCTTTTGAGTAACTGAGACCCCAAGTGACAGTTACTTACAGAAGAGATATGCTTCTCCCTCTTACCCAGAAGGCTGAAGGCCTTAAAATTTTTAAGTTCCTGGACTCTATCTTGTTATTCTACTGCTTATATGGCCTACAATCCCCAGGCCGCCTCATGGACCAAAAGCAACTTTAGCTCTGGCAATTTTATAGCATTCCAGCCTGTAGGAAGGCAAAAGGGACAAAGAAGAAAGGACAAAGGATGCCTGATGATTGTTCATTAATAAAGCTTCAAGGCTGCCGTGTTATACTTCCACTTACACTTTGTTCATCATAACTGAGTGACATGGCCTCATCTTGCTTGAAGGGAGGCAAGGAAATGTGTCTTTATTCCATGTGGAGATGTACCCATCTAAAAATCCAGGACTTCCCTACCGTATAAAAAGAAAAGTGGATATAAAGGACAACTGGAAGTTTTTATGGAGGCATCTAATTGAGTGTTTTCCTATTCAAAACAATCACCCAGGAGGCTAAGCACTTATTTCAGTAGTGCTGTCACTGCCACCACTTTTGAACTGCCTTCAGAGCCTATACCACGTTTTTATACATATCCTCAGAGGTGGCAAATACTCTATCTTAAATAATAAATATGGGGTGCCCAGGTGGCTCAGTTGGTTAAGCGTCTGCCTTCTGCTCAGGTCATGATCCCGCAGTCCCGGGATCGAGTCCTGCATCGGGCTCCCTGCTCAGAGGGGAGCCTGCTTCTCACTCTCCTTGACCCCTGCTCATGTTCTCTCTCCCTCTCAAATAAATAATAAAAGAGTAAATGTGATTTTTTGAAACATCAAAAAGTCATCTCAGATGAAATGTTATGGGTAAGATATGTGACAAAATTAGTAAGATCATATGAGGCCAAAAAAGTTACTTAGGACTTCAAACTCCTAAGTCCTGTGCCTCTTTTAAAATGATTTTAAAAAGGGTGGTACTGTACAAATTCCCCACTACCAGCACCATCTATTCCCCTCTACTAACAGAATCACTCTTACCAGTACTTAGTACATTAGTACTAGTAAAGACTGCAAACTTGTAGTACTCAAGTGAATTCATTTAAGGCCCCTCAACTTGTAACTTCTAGACTTATACCCATTTGTGAATAATATGTTCTAACAGCTGATGGTGTAACATTTAAAATCTCCCATCATACTTGGTATTATTTTTTTCCTAGGATAAAGAGAAACCTAGCTCCAAAATTTACATAAAGATGCTCTGAAATTAGGAGCTTAGTGCAGAAAAACTACCTGGGGCTGATTTTTAAAAATGCCATGTGACCTTGTGCTTCCACCAATTAGCTGGAGGTAAAGCGCTAATTATTTGTGCACTTTATTATAAGGCAGCTCAAAACACTACATTTCATTCTTACAGAAATTTGAAATCAGGAAAAATTATATGTATTAGCTATATTTTACACTTTCTAGAATTTAATATCTAATTCCTTTTATTTTTGAATCTTTATCAATTGTTCCAAACCAAGAAAGTTGTTTTTTGTTAGTCTTTCGGAACTCAACGAAACATTGTGCACTCCAGGGTCTTTCCCAGATGGTGATGTCCCTCCTGCGTGCCCTGGTAACACACCATTGTCAGGTATTGTACTTGCCTATTGGTCTCTCACCAAACAGAAGACTTTTTTAAGGTGGAAACTATGACATAATCACCAATTGTATTTTCAGCCATGTGCCTGAAACTTAGCGAGCATTTAATAAATCTTAAATTGTTTTTAGAAAGCTCTACCTTATCTCCAAAGACATATTATCTATGTACTTTCATATGTTCTTCAGCCACATTTTCCTGGGAGTTACTTGGTAAGTGCCCATTATGAGTTATGCTGGGATATGAATCTGCCACCAATATCATATAAATCATAGTTATTGGAGGGGAAAAAGGATGAGGAAAGAAAGAAAAATAGAGGAAGAAGAAACTGTAGAGGAGATAGACAACACTCACAAAGCTGACTAAATACAGTAATTAAATTTTAAAAGTGATGTTTTTTAAACCCCAAATAAATTTTATTATTTTCTAGATTAGTATGACTAAATAAAAGATAAAGCAGGATTAAGAAATAAAGATGAGGGTTGCCTGCATGGCTCAGTTGGTTAAGCATCTGCCTTCAGCTCAGGTCATGATCTCAGGGTCCTGGGATCAAGCCCCACATTGGGCTCCTGCTCAGCAGGGAGCCTGCTTCTGCCTCTCCCTCTGCCCTCCCCCTGCTCGTGTTCTCTGGCTCTTTCTCTCTCTCTGTCAAATAAATAAAAAATAAGTAAAAGATAGAAAGATGAGTGGGATCTGACTAGGGTTCAGATATAAAATATCTGAAAATGGTATACAAGGTAGAAATTCTAGAAATTCTGTTAAACTACATCATGCTAATAGATCTAAAGGGGAATACATGATCCTTTCAAGTGGCTCAAACCTCATCTGACAAGACTCAAAATGAGTTTTTCATAAACATCTTTGGTAGAATAAAAATAGATACTTAAAAACGATACTAGTTATTAATGTATAGTACCTCTCTCAACCCAAAGGTCAGCATCAGTCAGCTTCAATAAGCTTAATGGTGAAGCATTAGAGGAGCAACACAGCTAAAGTCACAAACAAGACCAGAATGCCCACTAATACCTCCATTGTGTACACTGTTCTAGAAATATCAGCAAAAACAAATCTATAAGAGACAGAAATGAGGTATAAACACCGAACAAGAAGAGAAAATGACTACTATATGGAGAGAACATAACTGCATACAACCTGTATGTAGATCCTGTTAATTTCCCACTTTACACACGAGGAAACTAAGACACGGAGTTAAGCACTTGACCCAGATCCCACACCTACTTTGTGGCAGAGGCGGAATCTGAATTCAGGCAGTCAGTCTCCAGATTTGGTACTTTAATCACTGTACTATATTACAGAACATAGAGTAAACCCATCTCTTCCCCTTTCTTCCGAGCACGCGCGCGCGCACACACACACATTTTAGAAAAACATACAAGAGGCAAATGACATTCGATGCTTTGGTAGAGTGGCAGGAGTGGGAGAGGAAAGGTTTGTCTTTATTATATAGATTTTTGTCCTGTGTGGTTTTTCTAAATTTTTTTGTGGTTTTTATTTCTGCTTTAAGGGAAACAAGAAAAGCATGTGAAAAGGCCCTGAGGTAGAAAAGAGCCTTCTTTGAGAAACAAAGGTTTCATAATTGATGTACAGAGATGGATCCAGAAGAGAAATAAGGATGAGCGTAGAGAGGAAAGCTAGCTTTTGTTGCCCACTTGAAATATATTTTGGAACTTGTCCTAGAAGTAATGGGAAGTCATTTAGAGTTTTAAGCATGGGAGTAACATAATCAGATCAATGTTTTTTTAAAGGATCACTGGGTCAACAGAGTGAATAATAGATTGGAGAAAAGCAAAAGTAGAAACTAGGGACTATTTACAAGTGAATTAGAGTAGCACAGAAAGATGATGATGGGGACTTAGACTTGTGACAAGGGAAAAAGAAGGAAGTGGATGGATTGATTGCTGAGGGATCAAGCAGGCAAGATCAATGGGACTTGGCGATTGACAGAATGGGGAGAGACAGGAGATAAGAATGACTCTCGGGACTTTGGCTTGCATATTTTGTGTGCAGTGGTGCCATTCACTAATAAAGAGGAGGAAACTGGTGGGGGGAGTTTCTATTTGTAATATGTAGAGTCAGAGACAGCAGTTAGAAATCCAAGTAAAGATGCAGAACAGGCAGATGTATGGCTTTGGAACTCAGATGAAAGATCTCTGTTGGATCTGGGAGTAAACAAGGACATATAGGGAGAAAGTGACTCCTGAGCAGAGGCCCTGAGATAGAGACCAGCTCTGTGAAGGGACTCAGTAAATAATTGTCGAATAAATGAATGGAACAGCCAAGGAGATGGAGAAAGGGTACCATGAAGAAAGGGAAGAAAAGTCAGATATATATCATAAAAGAAAGGGGAAAAACAGTGGTCAATTCAATCACACAAGGTTAAAGAATAAATTTTATGAATAAAAATTGGTAAACTGATTTATTTTAAAAGAGTTCCAAGATTTACCTTTGTTTACTAGATTGGATATAATATCCAATATCTTTTCCAAGTATAATATTGTATAAATTAAAATACTAATTACGTTATTGCTGAGATAATGTAAATTACAAAATCAAAGAAAAATGTCATTTGGTCAATATCCTCTGTTTGAAAATATAGAATAACATATGATTCTGGCAATCTTTCACTTATTCAAAACATTCAAATAATCAGATTATCCAACTTCCAAAACAAACCATTTAATAAAAGGATTTTTAATTGAATGTCAAATATAATAGATATAATTAAGAAACAGTAACATGATTTTAAGTAGATCAAAAATGTGATTTATAAATGTGTTACAGTAGAATCCTGCCAGGTTATCTCAGAAATAATGAATCATATAATTGACTTTGTGGAATTTTCATATTTAATTTCATTTTCCTAGTATTTTTAGACTGTTTCCCACTCATGAAGCAATTTTTTAATATGGGGAATACCCAGGTAATTTAACTCAAAGTTCCTCCCTCAGGAAGCCTGCATTATTGTGAGGGAGGGTAGTGATAAAAACATAATCATTTGAGGGGCACCTGGGTGGCTCAATCAGTTAAGCGTCCACCTTCGGCTCAGGTCACGATCTCCTGGGGTTCTGGGATCGAGCCCCACATCCGGCTCCCTGCTCAGTGGAGGGTCTGCTGCTCCCTCTCCCTCTGCCTCTCCTCCCACTCATGCTCTCTCTCTCAAGTAAATAAATAAAATCTTAAAAAAACAAAAAACCACTTGTTTGCAATGATATAAATATGCACAAGTTATGAGGGATGCCTGTCAGAGAGCTCCAGGAGGTAACACAGGAATTGAACTCTAAGGGCTGAGGAGGAGTCAGGCAGACGAAGTGCAAAAACAGGCATAGTAGGCAGACAGAAGGAATTCGATCAGAGAAGCAAAGGAAAGGTCTACTGCATTCAGCAAAAACAAAAGCTGTTTGGCATTATTGCAGGGCGATGTAAAGGACCAAAAGTGAAAAGACTTGACGTAGGATTGCCAGGTATGGGTAGGAGTCATGGAGGCTGTAAGAAGAAAGTTGGATTTTAACCTGGCGGAGAACGTAACCCTTGCAGGGTTTGATGTCGGTGGGAAACAGTTACACACATGTGCACTCGCACGCACACACACACACTTGTTTACTTTTTTACTTCTTTATTTATATAAGATGAGGTCTCTGTTTTGAAAATGGATTTGGAGAGTATAGAATTTGGAGTCAGGCAGATAAGAAAAGGGATCAAAATAGTATTTTAGGAGAATAATTTAGAAAAGATGAACAAGAGAAATAGAAGTAAGGGTAGAGAGGAAGGAATAGATTTGTAGTGGACACTTGTTAGTTTCTGTCTGGGCAGCACCCCCTTTCTCTGGCTCTTTGGATAAAAGGAAGCTTCTTCATTCGGGGAATGGATCTCACCCCCCATAGCCACCCACCCCCATCACCAACAGTGGCTACTACGTGGATGGATCCAATCTGTTAACCCCTCCTCCCCTCTTACCCCATACCCGCACCACAGTAACTCAGCCAAGAAGTGAAAATACAGGCCAAACTGAGCCAATAAAAATCACTTCTAGGTTTGGAGTTAGGAGGGAAAATGCCCTTTCCTCGCCACACGAAGCTGGAGCTGCCAGAGAGGATGCAGGCAACACAAAGAGAGAAGCAGAGATCAGGGTGGTACAAGGGAGACTGAGACATGTAGAGAGACATCTGGTAGCATGAACTCCCTTGTCGCCCAGCTGTCTTTCCACCAGTCAAGGTGACACAAGTCTATCCAAGTACCCTCAGCTTTTTGAAGGTTGGAGTTACGCCACTTTGCTTCAGTGAGAGACCTACATTAGTACCTGTCTTCTTTAATTGAGAGAAATCCAAAAGGGATTTTCATTTTTGTGAAAAAAGGCAAAAGGGGAAAACAGCCTTCAGTGTTTGTTTTGCAGAAGCTGTTCTAGAGGTAACGTGCACCCTGAGCAGGGGGACGGTGGCCCCGCCAAGCTCGTTCCCTGGGAAACATCTTTAGTATCTCGGCGTCAAGCCAACATGGCTCTGAACTAGGTCCGTGAGCCTCTGTGTTTTATCTCCTTTTATTTTGTGCATCCATTAGCAAGGTGTGTCCCAAGGTATCAAAAACAGCTAAGAGAGGTTACATTTTGGGCCTGAGAATGCTCAAAAAATTTCCATATAAGTTAATGGCCATTGCTTCTTCACTTCACACACTTTCCACTTAGGAAAGGTTTCATAGGAAAGCTGTACTTTTGGCTGCTGGAGTAAATCTGTACAGTTTCCCATTTGTCCAAGGGAAATTTAAGTTGGATGTCTGTCAGTTGCAACTCAAAGTGATATCATTAATACAAGATTCATATAATGTTAGGAAATAAAATAGGAAAAGCAAGAAAACAGGAACAATCATAATAAGATTCTAGTTAGCAATGGGTAGAACACGGTAGTGATAACTGAGATAGAATGCAGAATACACAGAAGGACAAGCAGGTTTTGAGAAAAAGATGATGAGTCGAGCTTTACACATGTGAAGCTTAAGGTGCCTATCAGCCATTCGGGGGGCGTTCAGCGGATATAAGTAAATCTAAATAAATCTGGTTAGATTTGTCTCCAGCTTTGGAAATTTACAGGCTAGAGAATCATCACATAAGATGAGAGGTGAACAGTTCAAAAATGATGATATTAGACGAGGAAAATGTGCAGAGTAAGAAAAATGGGGGGATATAAATAAAAATCTGGAGCATGTCAACTGTAAAGAGTCCAAAGTGGAAGAACACATGAAACAGATAAACACCATAGGGGTAGAAAATATCTAGGAAGAAGTTGCTAACTCTTGAAAGCTACAAAGAGGCCCAATGTCTGAGAAGTCTCCCTGGCAAGTGGAAGGGCTATTAGTACTCTATGCTTTGTTTTGTTTTTTTAGGATTATTTATTTATTTAGAGACCACGTGTGAGCAGGGGGTGGGGGAGGGCAGAGGGAGGGAGAGAGAATCTCAAGCAGACTCCACACTGAGTGTGGAGCTGATGCGGGCCTCAATCTCATGACTCTAAGATCATGACCTGAGCTGAAACCAAGAGTCAGATGCTTAACCGACTGAGTCATCCAGGCTATTAGTGCTGTCAGTGCTCTGACACAGAACTGTTAATAGAACAGTGTGAAGAAAAACACACTTCCAGGGGGCTGTGAGCTGAGAAAGTTAGCTACAACCAGTGCAGTTCTCACATTTTTGTTAACAGAGGACAAAAGGGTTGGACCACAGTTGGAGGGGAGTGTAGGCAAGGTTTCACCAGGTTAGGAAAAACACCAGGGGGGAAACTACATACACACGTGTAAAATATGAATCATGTCTATGTGTAGTCTATGAATTATACATACAAATATACATAAAGAACTACATAGATGCACGTATTCTGAACCCCTAGGTTTAAATATTACTTTCCGAGGACAATTTGTATAACTTCTCGGTGTCTCCTTCACTCTTTCTGCAATAAGAGAATAATGGGATAATAATAGAAATTATTTAGTGGAATCATGTGGAGGGTTAAATGAGTTAACAGGTGGAAAGAACACAGAACAGATCCTGGGACACAGTAAGCACTCAGTAAATATTAGCTATCATCCCAGTAAAGATCATCCATCTTAGCCTTCATATTCACTTGGAAATCTCTTCCTTCTAGGTTGCTCGAGACTGTAGGTCGAAAGGATGCCAGAGCTCATAAAGGCACATCGCTACCTTGATTTCTCAATAATGGACAGAACTCTCAATGCCAAAAATATTTTGGACTGGCTGACGGGGCATGAAGCATTGATTTTCTGGCTTTCCCTGCCAGTCTTCCTCCTCCTAAGTGTTTTCTTTTCCTCGCAACTCCAGGCCCCCAGGTGTCTTTTTTATCTACTCAGTCTGGCTCCCAGAAGGCTGCTCTTCAGTGTCACGGGGACCATGACATCATCACCGGGCGGCAGGCTGCAGGTGCTTCATTTTCCAATCAACCATTATTGATGGCACCTGCTCAGGTCTTATGTCTGCAACACATCTAGGCTCGTTTCTCATGAATGTTGAGACACATTCCACAGGTCATGCAGCAATTGTTAAAAATATTAAAAATGATTAAAGATGAAGTGCTTAGGACAGACTAAAAATCAGAATTCAAAATTTCATCCATAACATAATTTCAACTCTAAAACTGTACACGGGTATGTATTTATATTGTGCTTGAAAAAACTGGAAAGAAAACACATCAACATCTTAATATATCTCTGAGTAATTGATTTTATCTTTTTCTCTATACTTTCGCAGTTATTCACACAGATTGTTAGTTTGCAATTTTAAAAAATTCTATTTTGTGAGCTGGATACACAGAGAAGTTGTACTAACATTCAAAAACATTCCTTCTTTATATTGTTCGCAGGCAACTTTGCAGACAATGGTCAGAGCAAAGCTTTTTATAAAACTCATCTTGAAAAGCATCCGTGGCAATCCAAATCCTAAACCAATTTAAAGAGAACAGGTTTGCTCATTTCTTCTGGTCTTGCTTAAAGTGGCAACACGTTTTGGTTTATCCACTCTTTCACACAACAAAGATTTGTGTGCCTCTGCTGTATCTTCATTCCCTGGCAGTACGGCAGGGAACAAAAAAGCTAGAAACCCTTGTCCTCATGGAGAACATCTACAGGATATATTTATCGCTCAATGATTGTCTCAGAATAGAATAGTTATCATTTAAAGCTGGATATTATACAGGAATGTTCCTTCCTTTTCTGTTATCTAGTACGTGTCATCATATCCTGACCACACCACCATCTGTGCACCCTGTCACATTGTACCCTGTGACCACACACCCCAAGGGCACCCCTTCATCTCAGGGGTCCGGCTGGCATGCCTGCTTGGGCTAGGAGGGAGTGTCTGGGGGGGGGTCAGGAAAAGGTAAAAAAAAAGAAGAAGAAAGAAAGAAAGAAAGAAAAGAAAAGAAAAGAAAAGAAAAGAAAAGAAAAGAAAGAAAAGAGAAAAGAAAGAAAGAAAGAAAGAAAGAAAGAAAGAAAGAAAGAAAGAAAGAAAGAAAGAAAAAAGNCCAAGGGCACCCCTTCATCTCAGGGGTCCGGCTGGCATGCCTGCTTGGGCTAGGAGGGAGTGTCTGGGGGGGTCAGGAAAAGGTAAAAAAAAAAAAAGAAGAAAGAAAGAAAGAAAAAGAAAGAAAGAAAGAAAGAAAGAAAGAAAGAAAGAAAGAAAGAAAGAAAGAAAGAAAGAAAACAAGTTTCAAGCATGTTTGTTATTCATGTAGTCCTTATAATCTAGTGGGATAGGTAATATTAACTGCCCGCTGTGGATAAGGAAACAGGATTAGTGAAATTAAGCATCATTGCAAATGTCATGTGGCTTGTCAGGGGCAGAGCTGAGATTTGAACCCATGTCTAACTGACTTCACAGCCCATGTTCTTCACTGGGCTGTGTTGCTGCATTCTGGCCACAGGCAGGGTGAAGCAGGGCATAGACTAAGCGGCTTGGGCAAACCCTCCCATCCCCAATCTCCCTCCCAGTCACCTACTCACTCACTCAACTTTAAGCAGTTAGTCAACCCATCAATTTTCTTCTCTATTTAAGTTTCTTATCAATTGTCTAGAAGAATAAATACCTTCCTTTGAGCTAATTCTCCCCCTAGGAATTGGTTTTTAGTGAAAAAAGAATAAGGAAGGCAAGCAGAGGAAACACTGAGAAGGATAATTAAGTAGTTTGTTAGGAGACACAGATGTCTCGGCATAAGTTGTTTAACTTTCCTACCTCTTCTCTCCCTCCCTTCCTTCCTTCTTTCATTTACTTACCTGTGCATTCATTAAACACATATTTGTAGAGAACCTAGGTGCTAGGGATGCAGTGATGAGTGAACAGACCAGAAGATGAAAAATGGGAAAACAAGGAGAGAATTGTGGGAAGAGGGCAGAACCGGAAATCTCAGACACAAAGTTTTGCCTGAGGAGTCTCAGGGGCCCTCCAAGGAACCCTATACCAGGAGGAAGGTCAGGAGGAAGAAGAAGAGACTCGTAGGCTTCAGAAAGGGGACATTTTCAGGATACTCTTTGTCTCCCCATTTTGTCTTAGGATCCTGCATCCAAAGCCAGTCACCCTCTCAACCCCTGTTTTCATTTTTAAAATTTTGTTGAGATATAATTTTATTTAGATATGTTAAATTTCATCCATTGTAATGTACAGTTGGATGAGTTTTAACAAAACATATACCATGTAACCAACTCCCCTATCAGAGTATAGAACATTTCCATCGACACGGAAAATTCACTCATGCCATTGGCAGTCAGTTCCCAACCCCTTATATACTCGTTGATCTAATTCCCATCACTTTAGATTAATTTTGTCAGGCCTACTTTTAACCAACCCTTGACTGGATGTTTATCCATGGTGACTATAATATCTCATTGCCATGACTTTGCCCAGCTTTTTGGCTACTCAGTCTGGTTCCCAGAAAGGGCACAGACATCAAAATCAACAGTACCTCTTCTGGAATTGAAGCCAGTCACTTTCCACAAGTAGTGACAGAACCAATTATCCCACAGGCGTGGGTTCCTTGGAGGGTGAACCTGGCTCTGAAGTCCCAGTCTCTGGGAATGTGGCCAAGTGTTTAAGGAGGTCTCCTTTTGGTTTCTAGGAATAATAGTCCCAGCTGCCCAAATAAAAACTTCCATGTGTTTCAAACTCTGTTGGATGGTGAGTACTGAGGTCCTTTACTGAAAGAACTTCAGTGAGGACATTTGCAAGTATTTGTTTTCATGCTATTTTAGACTTCAGAAAATCCTTCTACTCAATGATTCACTGTCCTGGAGTATCATTCACAGTACCAGCGTCCTTGATATATTTGTAATTGTTATAGAAGAAACATCTGCTATTAAAAACAAAAGCAACTTGTGCTTTTGTGGGATAATAGGCAAATGTGTGCATTTATCTCCAGAGCCATAATAATAGAGATAGCAGGTATTCTTACCATAAGACCCTCCGCTTTAAATACTTAGGATTTAAGCCAAAGCAATCTTAACAAAGAGGAACAAAGCTGGAGGTATCACACTTCCAGATTTCAAGATGTACTACAAATTTGTAATAACCAAAACAATATGACACTGGCACAAAAACAGACACATAGATCAATAGAACAAAATAGAGACCTCAGAAATAAACCCGTGATTATATGGTCAATCAATCTATGACAAAGCGGGCAAGAATATCCAACAGAAAGAAGACAGTCTCTTCAATAAATGGAGCTGGAAAAACTGGAAAGCTACACACAAAAGAACGAAACTGGACCACTTTCTAACACCATACATAAAAATAAACTCAAAGTGGATTAAAGACCTAAATGTGAGACCTGAAACCATAAAAATCCTAGACGAGAACACAGGCAGTAATTTCTCTGACATTGCTCGTAGCACCATTTTTGTAGATATGTGTCCTCAGACAAGGGAAACAAAAGCAAAAATAGACTATCAGGGCTACGTCAAAATAAAAAGCTTCTGCTTAGCAAAGGACACCATCAACAAAACAAAAAGACAACCTACTGAATATGAGAAGATATTTGCAAATGACATATCCAATA
Organism: Ailuropoda melanoleuca; assembly: GCF_002007445.2. Classification (NCBI taxonomy): domain Eukaryota; kingdom Metazoa; phylum Chordata; class Mammalia; order Carnivora; family Ursidae; genus Ailuropoda; species Ailuropoda melanoleuca. Next base: position 106,914,657 of record NC_048218.1, read on the forward strand.
AGGGGTTAGTATCCAAATACATATAAGCAACTTATACAATTCAACACCAAAAAAAGACCAAAGAATCTGATTAAAAATGGGCAGAGGACCTGAGTAGACATTTTTCCATACAAGACGCACAGATGGCCGACAGACACATGAAAAGATGCTGCACGTCGCTCGTCATCAAGGAAATGCAATTCACAACCACAGTGAGATAGCACCTCACACCTGTCAGAATGGCTAACACCAAAACACATGAAACAAGTGTTGGTGAGGATAGGGAGAAAAAGGAACCCCCTTTCACTGTTGGTGGGAATGTACATCGGTACAGCCACTGTGAAAAACAGAATGGAGGCTCCTCAAAAAATTAAAAGTATAAATACCATATGATCCAGTAATTCCACCACTGGGCATTTACACGGGGAAAACAAAAACACTAACTCAAAAAAACATATGCACCACTGTGTTTATTACAATAGCCAAGACATGAAAGCAACCTACCTGCCCATCAAAGGATAAATGTATAAGGAAAATGTCATGTACACACACACACATACATACACACACAATGGAATATTACAGAGCTGTAAAAAGGATGAGATCTGGCCATTTGAGACAACATGGGTGAACCTAGAGGGTATTATGCTGAGTGAAATAAGTCAGATTGAGAAAGACAAATACCATGATTCTACTTATACATAAAATCTAAAAACAAATGAATACATAAACAAAAAGCAGAAGCAGAACTATGAATACAGAGAACAAAGTGATGATTGCAGAGGGGAAGACAGTGGGGGTTGGGCAAAAATAGGTAAAGGAGAGAGGGGGAAACAGGTCTCCAGTTACGGAAAGAGTCAGTCACAGGAATAAAAAGCAGAGCATAAGGGATACAGCCAGTGATGCTGTAATAGCAACATAATAGGACACATGGGAGCTATACGTGAGATAAATATAGCATAATGTATAAATTTGTCAAATCACTAAGCTGTACACCTGAAACTAATGTAACCTTGTGTGTCAACTATACTCAAATTTTAAAATTTTTAAAAATTTAATAAAAATAAAATGAAATATGTAGGATTCATAGACCTGCCTTCTCCAGTATTTCCTTATTTTCCCATACGTGAGTTATCCATGCATATTCTGAGAAAATATTTGGAATTCACCAGGTTGTATTACTTCTTTTCAGCATCCATACCCACTACTCCTCTTATGGAATTAATAATTAGAAGGAATACAAAGGAAAAAGGAAAACCAACCAACCCTAGAGGAGTTTTTGGTTTATTCAATTAGAAATGCTGATAACATAAAATTTTACCAGCTCCAGGAAGCAATTTTTCCTCTTATTATCTTTCTTTCTACACATGTAAAAATAGTTGCTTTCTAATAATCTATAAAACTATGTTTTTGTTGCTGTTGTTGTTTTGGGTTTTTTTTTTTTTTTATAACTGGAAGTNATATATAACTGGAAGTTTTAGCATGGAAACTACAATGGAACTCTATGTTTCAAAAGTATTTAGAGCTTCAGGAATTCTCAAATCCCCACCAATCTTTGTGAACCTATTGTGATGACAAAATCAGAATGAGCAAAAAGTTAGGTTGTTTATAATCTTTTACCTAATAGATTTGAAAAAAAAAAAAGGCCCTAAATATCCGTCACAATCATGGAAAAAAAAACACCTTTTTTTGTCTTTAAGAACATTATAGATACAATCTGGGGGAAAACAATGAGACAAAGGAGAGAAGAAGAGAGTGAGATACAATCAAAGAAATTCTTAGTCCTCTGGAATTCCGACATTGCAGCTCCTAGAGCAGTCTCAGACTCTATCAGATAGGACAGCTCCGGTTCTCCAGGCAGAAAGCAGCATTCTCAAAGGCTCCAGTCAAAGCCCTTAGAATTTCTCTTTGCATTCCCCCCCGTGTAATTCTCTTCACTTTTACTTATTATCACAATTAATATGGAATTGCCAGTGTGCTCTGATCAATTACATGAGCCACCCATTCATGGGTAGTGTAAATCAGAGGGTGTATGCTAACAGTACGATATAGCAATTCCCTTAGAGGTGTTTACACAATAAGGCAGAAGAAAAATACTCATCACTTGTTTTCGTTTCTACTAGGTGCTGGACAAGATGATAGCTGCAGAAAAACCCATAGGCGAACAATTACAGCATGATTTGCTAAGGGTGATTATGAAGGTAAGTGGAAAGGGTTAGCAAGAAAACAGAGGGAGGGTTGCATAATTTTGCCTCCTTTGCCCCCCTAGACAATGTGACACTTAAACTAAGTTTTTATTGTATCTTACTACCGGTAATAGAAACCAATCTGAGCTGTCTTAATAAAGAAACAAAACACGTTTCATTAAAAGAAATTAACAACCATTGAAGTATCCTGGAAAGAGTAGGGCCGGGGTGTGGGGGGGCAAACAGCACAGCTAGACCGCACTGGATTTAAATTTCTGCTACTCATTTGCTGTGAGACCCTGAGCAGGTCACACCATCTGTCTGTGTTTCATGGTATTTAAGCGAAAGTCTGTGCATAAAATGCTCGTAACAGTGCCTGGCACGTGGCTTGCAGGGCCTGAGAAATTGGAGCTGGACCAGGAGGACCACCTGTGCCTTCATCAATCACCACTGTCTCTCTCTGGCCATTGGCCTCTTGCTGCGCTTTCTCAGGCTGTAATAGACTTGGAAAAACAGGTGGTGGAAAAACAAAATGTAAAGGGCTTTGTATACAATGCTAAGACATGAACTTCTCCAGATAATGAGCCAGAAGTGTTTGAAGCACTGCGGTAACATGCTTATATATAGTTAGGATGTTTAAGACAGATCATATATAGACACACACACAGAGATTGGAGAGAAAGATGGATGAGATCCCATTTTATCCTTCAGATTTCTTTTTACCGTTTCTATGCATTTTCCTTGTAACCTACCTGAGATGATTGGAGCTCTATCTATATTTATATCTATATCCATATGGGGGGGGGGGATGGAGAACCAGAGAAGGGGCATGATGCTTTCTTAGGGACTACTAGAGGAGCTTTTCAAGGGAGATGTGTTAGTTTGCTAGGGCTGCTGTAACAACATGCCACAAACCGATGGCTTAAAAAACAGAAATTTACTTTCTCACAGTTCTGGGGGCTAGAAGTCCAAGGTTGGGGTGTTAGCAAGGTTTGTTTTCTCCTGAGGTGTCTCTCTTTGGCTCTCTGATGGCTACTTTCTGGCTGTGTCCTCACAAAGCCTTTCCTCTGTGCACCCCATCGCTGTGTCGCTGTGTGTGTCCTAATATCCCCTTCATCCAGGGATGCCAGTCAGATTGGATTAGGGCCCACCCTCCTGGCCTCATTTTAATTTGATTACCTCTTTAAAGTTCCTCCAAATATAATCCCATTCTGAAGTACTTAAGATTAAGGCTTTGACATAGAAATTTTGTGGTGACAGAGGCACAATTCAGTCGGTAGCAGAAGGTAAAATTCGTTTGTCAGGGAACACAAGAATATGCAGCCGAGAGCAGTAGTAGAAAAAAATGGATTACAATGATTTTCTTGTGTAGAATTAAGAGGATTTAATGACTGATTTGATGAGGAAGGAGAGATCCAGGAAGACGTGAGAATGTTTGTAAGAATTCTACCTTGGCTAGCTGGTTATAAAGCAGGACACTTAACTAAAATAAAAAATATTTAAAACAAGAGGCAGATTTGGGAGTAAATTAGGACACTCGCTTACTAATTCATTCAGTAAATATTTAGCATGTTTTTTATCACACACCTAGCACTTTTAGAGAAACAAATTCCCTAAGCTCATCGAGTTTACCTCAGTGGTTCTCAAAATAGGTGACCTTTGAGGCATCTATGAGATACTGAAAAGATTAGTTTTAGAAATGTGGAGATGTTGGGTAAGCAGTTAAAGGTATAAATCTGGAACTCAGGGGTTCCAGATACATTACTAAAGCTGTGAACCCAAGAATGTTCGCCCAAGAAGTACGAAGGCTGAGAAACAGTCTCTGAATCAGGCAAAAGTGTGTGGGTTATAGAGAAGAGGGCCAGTGAAGAGATGAGGGGAACAAATCAAGCAGTGCAGTAGGAGGGAAAACAAAGAAGGACCTCAGTGTTGACTTGTCAAGTTGAGATTCCCTACAGAACTTTCATATAAATACCTTCAAATTAGCATTATAGAAAAAAATAATTTTATTTTATTTTATTTATTTATTTTTAAAGATTTTATTTGTTTATTTGACAGAGACAGCCAGCGAGAGAGGGAACACAAGCAGGGGGAGTGGGAGAGGAAGAAGCAGGCTCCTAGCGGAGGAGCCCAATGTGGGGCTCGATCCCAGAACGATGGGATCACGCCCTGAGCCAAGGCAGATGCTTAACGACTGCATCACCCAGGTGCCCCAGAAAAAAATAATTTTAAAATACATAGTTTACATATTCAGGCCATAACAGTAACTCCATCTAACTGTGCTAAATGTAGGAGTTGTAAGGAAAGGACTGTAACGCGGAACCTACACCAATCTATAATCAACAGGGAACAGCCCAAACCCTCAAGGAGGCTGTTTTCTGGTGCAGACATTGCTCTGCCTCTGGCAATCTTGTTTAAAATACTTATTTGCTTCTCATAGACTGAACAAGGGTAAAACAGAGCTGACTGGCTCTCACCAGCATCAACTTTAAACAACTTGCACAATATTGGCAGATAACTTTCTCACCGCATTGAGTTTGCCCATCTGAATTTCCCTTGGTTCCCATTATTCTCACTGAGTCCCCAGACTGCAATAAGAATTTCTCTTTCTTTCATCTTTAAAGCCTTTAATTACTCCTTCAGACATCCCTTCTCAGTTTGGCAGTGTAAAAACAGACTTCAGGGAAGGATTTTCTAGAATTAAACAAATGGATTGGATTACATCAGTGTTTTCCTGTTCTTTTAAGAATTAGGGCAAAATTATGTCTCTGTCATGTTAGTCCATGTGAGATTCGGACCAAAGAGCAGGTTGGCGATTATTTCTTAGGGGGTATGTCAAGTGGTCCTTCACCATCAGTCATAGCTGATGCTGATAATTCTGGGGAAAACAAAAAGGAAATCTTCCTGACTCCTCTGATAAGACCTTCATTTCCTTTCTGACATTCTCATTTCACCATTCCCACATTCGTGCTGCTGGTGCAGTTCAGTTCAATGTGGCCCCTCCAGTTTTCTCCCCGAGCTCTCCAGTCCCCGTCATTATTCCCATTTTGTTTGTAAAAACTATCCACCTTTTGATTAGTAATCATCTTTTCCAAATCTGTCTGAAATTTTGCTTTTCCCAAAACACACACACAAGTGCTTTTCTTCAAAAATCCGTAACTATGATTTTGGCTCCCTTAGTACTTCTCTTCATAATAAGGCTATTACATACTCTCCAGGTCCTAATGCAGCCAAAATTGGAGGGGGACTCAGATTTTTGAGCCCTATTCTAAATGAGTGGCATATTATAAATTAAATACAGACAAAGTCAACATGAACTGGTTCAGACACGAGTGAGAAAAGCCAAAACTCTGCCATTTCCTCTCAAGTTCCCAATTCTCACTCTCCCCTCCCTCCCCCATTTCTTTCTCTCAAGACCTCAACTTCAGCACAGAGTAAAGACAGTCCTTACCCATGATGTGGACCCTAGTCCAGAAAGCATAGAGTAGTCCCAGGCTTTCTCAAGGTGGTGAAATGCGACAGAAAGGAAGAAGAACATGGGGCAATTGGTGAGGTCCCCAGGGGTATCAGAAGAAGGGTGATCATATCACCAAGGAGAGCAGACTCTGACATCCTCAGGGCCAAGAATGTGCCATAAATGAGCAAAACCAAACATAAAAACAGATGTGAGATGATGCAGAGAACACAGCCCGTGGAGACATAGTTGACACTGCTCATGTCCAGCCCAACACTGCCATTCAGAACCACGGGATCAGTGTTGTCAGAGCTCCTGATCATTGCTGTTATTTTTGAGAGCTGGGTCTATTATTATTTTTTGAGATAATCAGAAGTAAGTTATTTTTTTTAAATATATGTACAATAACTCGAGTTTACAAGTCAACTAATTTTTCCTTGACACCATTATGCTTAGAGACCACCAAGTTAAAATCTCTTGTTTTACAACAAGAAAACAGTATTCCAGATATCTACCAAAGTCACACGATAATTACCAGGCAGAACCCAGACCAAAATATAAATTTCCCTCGTCCTGAATATTCTCCAAGTATTATGGAGATGAGTTTCCCAGTTTATCAAATTTGTAGGTGAAAACATAGGAGAGCAAAGATAACAAATTCTTCAACGAAGAAACAATAAAAGGAAGAATATTACTACCTCCCCCCGTATATTATTGTGATATGCTTTTTGGCTTCCTTCATTCTGCATCTTTTCAGGAAAAAAAAAAAAGGAAAAAGAGAAGAAGAGGGAGAGAGAGACTCTTGGAGAGGTATCTGTCTCAAAGTCTTGTCATATACCAAACAACTTCCTTAGGACTTTAGGTATATCTTTTAATCTTATTTAAGAAATTAGAGAGTGAAGTAGGTAAATAGTAAATGAAATGAAATCCAAAAGGCATAATTAATGTAACTTTCTTCATATATGTTAAAAAAGAATTAAATAATCTAAAAAATTATACATGAATTTAATTCCTTAAACATGTTGGAAGGCAAGCATGGAGTCTGGGGCAATTCTAAATTTGCACAAGATTATCTAAAGGTTACCTCGGAGGGTAAGACTTCCGATCCCTGATCCCCACGCCTCCATTTGCGGGCTCCAAATTTGTAGTGTACATATGAATGGGGCGCTTCTAGGAGCAGGGTAAGAGAGACTGGGTGGATACAGCTCACTAAAAACTAAGTTTGCAGTACTAATGCAAGCACACTGGGGAAAAGTGAAGAGTGTCTTGCCCACCCAGAAGGCATATATCTAGTGCTTTTTGTTTACTCATTCTTTCCTTCATTCATTCAACACACATTTATTATATTCAGCACAGTTCCAATCACAGAAGGCTAGAGCAAGGAACAAGCCACAGGAGATCCCTGCCGTGACGAAGTTTATATTCCTTCCATCAAGAGGAGACAGACAAGAATTAAGAAACAAAAATTAATGAATGATATAATTTCAAAGAATGCAAAGTGCTAAGAAGAAAAATAAAACAGAGTACTATAGTCGAGAGTGACGAGCTCGATGCAAGGGAACTGGTTTTAGATATTTACATCAGAATGAGTGTAACATGAAAGTGAAGATTGAGAATGAGAGATAAAGCATAGTGAGTACAAAGGCCCTGAGGTCTGAATGAGCTTGAAAAGCATGAGCGAGAAAGAGGGTCCATGGGCTGGAAGAAACTGAGCCAGTCAGAGAGGTCACGTTTTCCATCTTGGGGGCTTCCTCTTTTAGTCCAAATTGCACAGGAAGCCATTGCGGAGTTTTAAGGAGGGAAATGACCTGCCCCTTGGGGAAGACTAAAAGGATTCCAGGGCCTCCATGAGAGAACAGAACAGGAGAACATCACTTCTCTGCAGCCTGGAACAAAAGAAAAATGCAGAAGAAAGAAGAAAGAGAAAATGCAGAAGAAAGAAGAAACATGTAACACAGAGCCCAGAAACGTGCAAGGGAAGAGCCTCTGACTTTGGCAACTTTGTGCCAAGCAAATGATTTGGCTGACTGAGTAAACACTGGTCGGAACTGGAAGAATGCCCAAATCTTGCTTGTAGAATACCACACAGAGCCCATCAGACATCCGATCTGCTTCATCAGAACATGGGCTTAAAGGTAACCAACAGAGCCCGTTCTGACCGGAGTAGAGACAGCCTTCTCCAGAGGCAGCAGTTCTCAATGGGGGACCTGGGGGCTTTGCAACGGCACCCACCATTTGCCTGTTCGTCTTACCTGCTGGCCTTTGGTTTGCTTTTGTTTTTTAATACAGCCTCTGCAGTGTTGGCATACCTTGCTGGCGAGGGTGTAATTTGCACAATCTGGCCATACGCATCGAGAATGATAAAAACGTGCATTCACTCTGACCCCACAATTTTACTTCTGTGAATTTACCTTAAGGAAATGATTGGAAATGCTGTGATAAGATAAACAAACGGAGAAAGCATAAATGCCCAACAATAGTATAGGGTCAAGTACATTAGGGGACTTTTACAGCCATTCAATATCATGTTCTAGAAACATATTTCATGACCAAAAAAAAAAAAATCTGCAACATCATTTTAAGTAACAGAGATTACAAAATACCATGCAGGACAGGAGCCTGATTTTTTCAGCATCTGCTCTAATATGTACATATTTAATTACAATGTATATTATAATAAAGTGTTTTATATATACATATTTTATGTGTGTGTGTGTTATCTCGATGGTTTGACTGTATTTTTTAATTGCCTATTTTCTGAAGTTTTTATAATGAACATAATTATTTTTTTAATTTAATACAACTCTCTCAAAATGTAGTAATATTGAAAGCTTGGTGTCCAAAATGCTTACCTGTAACGTCATTAGGGCTTGTCTTCCAACCCGACCAGTGGGGCTTGGGGAAGCTACTCTGGTCGACAGAATCCTGGCAACAGAAGAGAACAGAAACAGGCTGTTACGCCAACTCTGCAATTTCAAATATTCTCAATCTTCCCATATTTTTTCTTATTTTTGGACTTAAGTTTTTAAAGTTTTGGGCATTTGGTGGTGACATTCTCTTTTCCCTCCTAGATGCATGCTGTACAGCACAGACAAAAGTCTATTTTGTCCATGCTTTATCTCCACTGCCTACTAGGAACTGAGTGAGTATTTGCTGAAAAAATTAAAGGAATGAAGGAATCTAAGCCCTATAAATGGGGAATCAGAGAGAAACATGGCACAAGGCATTGACAAATAGGGGCGTATTCAGGTCGGTGTTCAGTAAAAATTAAAATATAATGTCCAAGAGAACTGAATTAAACTCTGTGCGAGGATATACCATCCTACAGATGCAGCTGGAAAATTCCCTTTTGCTCCAGCAGTATTTTAGGAGCTACTCATTTCTCATATGAATGGCTCTAGACAGTGATTTCTTTTCCACAACAAGCAAGAAGATTAAGACCTATGGGGAAAAAACTGATATTCATAGACTAGCACTGCTGCCAACTGAAGGCATAGGATGAAAGGTTGGGAGGGGACTTCATAGGGAAGAAAGAGAAGTAAAACAAATGAGACTATGTAAATTACAGACATTCTAAAATTATTTTTCTATGCTATTTAATTCAAAAATTATAAATGCAGGGAACATGCCACAAAAACCCTAGGATATTTTATATAATCCAAATAAGTACCAAGGATCTTAAAAATGTTCCCATCTCTGATGCAGTGCACGCACTTCAAGGATGCAAACTCATGACACACAATAAATGCAGACAAAGATTTTTATACAAACAAGGTCGAACCACAGATTCAAAGGAGAAATTCCATTTTATACATCAATCACAGGGAGATAGAGCTGGCCATATTAGAGTTCTGCAAAGAAACAGAACCACTAGGGTGTGTGTGTGTGTGTGTGTGTGTGTGTGTAGAGAAAAAAATATTTTAAGGAATTGGCTCATCCAATTGTGGAGGCTGACAAGTCCAAAATCTGTAGCAGGCTGGGGAGAGGAAAGAGTTGATACGGCAGTTCAAATCAAAAGGCAGAGCACCGTCATGATGCCCTCTTTTGGTGGGGCGGCGGGGGCTGGAATCGATCTTCTCCTGTTACGGCCTTCAACTGATCAGACAAGGCCATTCATACTATGAAAGGTTTCCCGCTTCACTCAGAGTCTACTGATTTAAATGATAATCTCATCTAAAAAATGCTTTCAGACCAACAGCCAGATGTGTTTGACTAAACATCTGGATACTCTGGACTGGCCAAGTTGACACATAACATTAACCATCACGTGAACCCACATGCACATTTGGAAGGACTCTCAGAGACGTGAGCTTCCCAAGCTTGTGGCAAACAGACTACTGGAATCTTTCCTTAGTGCTGATATAATTCTTTTCCTGAAATGTGCAAAATGTCCTTGATGGTCATTTCTAGAGCTAGAAAATATCAGACAATACCTTTTATTCTCTTATTTTAAGGATAGCGTGAATTGTTCCAAAAGTATGTGAATCATCTTTCAGGGATGTAGATTGTTTTACTCACTTGGCATCCCAGATGCTCTTACCGCCATGATTCTCTGCTGCAGGACTCCGATACCTAGCTGCTCCATTAAACGAAGCCTTGTTCTAAATGAGCTCAATCAGAAATTTGTCATGCCACATCACCTAACTTCTCTGATTTTCATTTTCCCTTTCTCTAAAATAATGGGATTTACTAATAATCTGTAATATAACCTAGGGGCTGGCTATGCTTAGCAGGTAAGAGTTTAGAGGAGAGAAATGGTGGGGAGGCTCTTCATGAAGGTGGGACTGGAAGGAGAGGAGGGCACGTGCGGTGGGCGAGGCACGCGAGTACTGCAATGGAAGGAAAGTGTCCGAAATAAAAGTGGAAATATCCAAGGCATACCCGACAGACTGCAGGCTGTGCACAGAGCTCCCGAGAGAAGCTCTGTCACAGAGAACTTGACGACCACATAAATAGTTTGCACTTTAAAGGGATTGGGGCATTAGAATTTTGAATTGGGAAGTAACGTGATTAAAGTGGTATTTTACATAGAGAAAAAAAAACTCTTCTGGTCATACTAACGTAACCTTTTAAATTTATCTACTTGATCTTTTTCTTCTGTCTCCCATTCCCTCTGTTTTTTAAATCACAGACAGAATAATCCAATTCCGTGTATAAATTATATAATACTCAGCTGCAAACCCATGCACTACCAAAAAATAATTTAGAAGTAATTTTGTCATAAAAATTATTTCAATGCAGTTGTCACAACTAATACCTGTTATTACATTTATACACAATTACTTGTCAGAGGAAAAATTTCAACAGGAAAATGTGGGCTGCAAAGAACCCCATTAAAATGAAACATAAATCTCGGGTGAAGGAAAGAACAGATTTCAAAATTAAGAAAAAAGACAGACAGTCTGTACCCAGATGTCACATTAAATGTTCCAAGTTAGAAGTAAGGATTGGTGGCTTGCGACTTATCTACAGCAGTAAAGAATCAACTGGTTCAATGTATCTGATTGTGGTGGGTGTCTGGGAAAGATAGAGTGTTGTTGTGGCAATAACAGGAGATGCTTTGGGGGCTGCGCTCTGTCTCTGCTAATATCTACTTGGCAACTGAGCAAATATTCTCCTCGCTAGGCCCGAGTTTCTTCATCCCTAAGTAGGCATAACTGTGTCATAGAATTAATATGCTGAGCATTCTGGGTCAAAGTGCCCAGCACATTACCCCACACATAATAGGGCTCTTCAAGAACACGGTTCATCTTCCCACCACCTTTTCTACTCTGGCCTTCAACGTCTTTAGTTGTCAAGTCATAGACACCACCATGAACCTCACTGTGCTTGGTTAAAGAAGGGAGGGAAATAACCACTCTAAGTAAAACCCGTGAGGCTTTCACTGGACCAGGTCCTTTCACACATTATATAATAAAAGTTGTTAGACAAAATTATTTGTTCCATCCTACAGTCCTGTCCACTAAAGGAACATAGCCTGTACTTTCGTGTCTGGTTAGAAGTAGATGTAACCACCTTTTCCTTCACAGAATTCAAAAATGAGCAGAAGGCCATGATTAAACACACAGAATCCCCATTCACAAGAGCTCAGAAAACCATTCATCTTACTAAATAAAATACAGTAATGACCATTTGTTTACTGAGTGCTTATGATCTGTCAGGCAGTCTTCAAAGTGACTTATGGGCATTTACTCATTTAACATTCACTATAAGCTGGTGAGGCCCATACCTTTATCATTACCATTTTACGGGTAGGAAAAATTAGAATTTATGAAACATGGTTGAGGTCATTCTGCTGTTAATAGCAGAGGTAGAATTAAGAGACATATAATCCCAAGCACTTGTTGGGACATGGAACAAAAAGCAAATAATATCCAAAATTGTGACCTACATTCTTCTATCTTAAAAAGAAAAAAAAAATGAAGGCAAGTAAAGACTATTTAAACTGTCTACAATTTCAAAAGAGCAAATTACATATCATACAGTGAGAAAAACAAATGAAAAATCTAGTATATCAACCTTAATCAGAAGTGTCTTAGTTTGGGTGCCTGGGTGGCTCAGTCGGTTAACCATCTGCATTCGGCTCAGGTCATGATCCCAGAGTCCTGGGATCAAGACCCGCATCAGGCTCCCTGCTCAGTGGGAGTCAGCTTCTCCCTCTGCCCCTCCCTCCCCACCCTAGACTCGTGCTCTCTCTCTCTCTCTCACAAAAGTAAATAAATAAAATCTTTTTTTAAAAAAAGAAGTGTTTTGGTTTTTAAATTTTATTTAAAAATTACTTTATAAAGAATCCCAGTAATATATAGATAAAAAATCCAGAATTTTCAATATTGCTCCTTATAGAACTTTTGCCCTCATAATAAGTAGCTATGTTAAAGCTAGGTATATCTCTGGTATGCAACCAGGGATTGATGTTCTTGTTCTTAGATATACTTTACCCTTATTTTCTGAACAGATTTATTCAGATCTAATTTATATACCATAAAACTCATAAAACTGTTTCTTGTTTGCATTCAATGACTTTAATATTTTTAAAGAGTTATGCAACTATCCTACAGTCTAATTTTAGAACATTTCCATCAAGCTAAGAAAAAACCTTGTGCCCATTTATACTTATTACCTATTTCCATGCCTTTCTCTCCAGGTCTAGGCAACTACTTTTAAAATTCCTTCTGTCTCTGTGGATTTGCTTGTTCTGGACATTTTGTATAAATGAAATCATACAATGTGTTCTTTTGGGCTGGACTCCTTCCACTTAGCATGTTTTCAAGAGACCTCTGTGGTATAGCATGTATCAGTACTTGGCTCCTTTTCATGGCTGACTAACATTTCATTGTTTAAATATACCACATTTGTTTTTTCATTTACCAGTTGTTTGATATTTTTATTTTTTTTAATAGTAGACTTTTTAAAGATTTTATTTATTTATTTGAGAAAGACGAGAAACAGAGAGAGCGTGAGCAGAGACAGAGAGAGAGAGAAGCAGACTCCCTGATAAGCAGAGAGCCTGATGCCGATGCCGGGTTCCATCCCAGGACCACGCCTTGAGATCATGACCTGAACAGAAGGCAGTCACTTAACCAACCGAGCCACCCAGGTGCCCCTTGTTTGAGGTTTCAGTTGTCTTCACATTTTGATTATTGTGATAATGCTGCAATGAACATTCATCTTTATACGTTTTTATTTCTCTGGGGTAGATAACTATTAGTGAAATTGCTGAGTCATATCATAAGTTTATGGTTGACTTTTTTTAAGAGACTGCCAAACTCTTTTCCAAAGTGGCTGCACCATTTTCCATTCCTAGAAGCACCGTATGAGGGCTCTAATCTCTCCAGATCTTTGCCAGTACTTCTTATTTTCAGTGCTTTTGATGATAGCATGTTAGTGGGTGGGAAGTAGTAATTCCTTGTAGCTTTAATTCGCGTTTCCCTGACGACTAACGATGTTGAGCACCTTGTCATGAGCTTATGGGCCATTTTATATACCCTTTGGAAAAATGTCTATTCAAATGTTTTGTCCATTATTTTATTCTTCAGTCATAAACGTTCTTTATGTATCCTGAATAACAGTCCCTTATGGGATACAGGATTTTCAAATATTTTTTTTTCCCAGTCCATGCATCGTTGTTTCACTCTTTTGATCTTTTTTGAAGCAAAAAAGATCTTCATTTTGACTGAGTACATAGCAAGATAGGTGATATAGTTTAAGTGTATAAAATGCAAAACATTCCCTTTATACTTACCTCATTTATATGTGGAATCTAAAAAATGTAACAAATGAACAAAAATCAGAAACACTCGTAAATACAGAGAACAAGCTGGTGATTTCTGGTGGGGGCGGAGGGATGGATGAAACAGATAAAGGGGATAAGAAGGTACAAACTTCCAGTTGTAAAATAAATAAGCCATGGAGTTGAAAATTACAGGATAGGGAATATAGTCCACAATGTGGCAGTAAGGGTGTGTATGGTGCCATGATGACTACTCACCACGGTGAGTACTGAGTAATGTATAAAATTATCAAATCACCATGTCGTACACCTGAAACTAACATAACACTGTATGTCAACTATACTTACATAATAAGTTTTTTTTTAAACAAATCACTTGTAGGTTCAGAGCTTAGTAAGAATGAAACAAGAAGGCTGGTGAAAGAAAAGCTAATCAGAGAGGCGTGCCATCTGAAAAGTAAGGATATATCCAGTCCTTTCTCAGCCTGGAGCTGAGCAGTCAGGCTGGAGAATACAGAGAAGAGCCGGCGTCAGGGGGTGAGAGGTTGAACCTGTTCTCTATAAAGGGTAAGAGCAGAAACCATAAATCAATTTAGAAATGTACTTGGAGTATGTGGACACCGGAGTTTATGGAAAGTGATCTGCTTAAAGATTACAGATACTAAAGAATGTTTAATTGTCTCTTTAACGAGAAGCAGGAGGAATCTGGTTGCATTCCATGCAACAAGAATAAATATTTTTACTGATCCACGGAAAATTCAAGTAAGATGTCTCGTCTAGAATGTATTATTAATTCCCTCTATAAGGCTTTGTAATGAAGTCTATTCCCACTACCATTTGCTTACAAGTTACTAATCTACTTGTTGCCAAAACCATATAGTCTCTCACTCTGATGAGCAAGAAAAGATAATGAGAAAGATGAGACAAATGTCTGTCAATTGAGAAGGCTGTTGAATTTCAAAGCATAAAAAGAAAGGCTCTATTTATAGACATTAAGTTCTAGATTTTTCTCAGTCTAAAGGTACTTTAACAACCTTTTTTTTTTAATAGATGAGACTGCTTGAGAGACTAGAGATTAGAACCCCATCTAGTGAGCTCCCTATGACACAATTTTACATGCAAATATAATGTCCCTGTATTGTTCCAGGGTTTCCGCAATCACATATATGCGTCATCCCTTTAATAATATCATAAGTTTTTCAGGACAGAGGCTTTTTTTCCCCCATGTCCTCAGTATCCAACAGAGTGGCTTAAAAAGCATTTGTTGAATCACTATATTGTACACTTGAAACTAATATAATACTATATGTTAATTATACTGAAATTTAAAAAATTAAAAAGTTTTAAGAAGCATTTATCACACTTTAGTTACTTATAAAATCTCAGCCTGTTGTTTCTTTAGAACTAAAATTCTATATCCACAAAGCTATTGTTTGTTATTAGATTTTTCAGCTTTTGTTCTCCCTTACTTCATCTTCTGTTACTTATTTGTTGCTCTTTTTTTATTTCAACGATAAGATAAATTCTTAAATTCATTTTTTTTAACATAGAGAGAGTGGGGGTGGGGGAGGGGAGAGGCCAAGGAAGAGGAAGAGAAAGAATCTTAACCAGGCTCTACGCCCAGTGCAGCGCCCAACGTGGGGCTCTTATCTCATGACCCTGAGATCATGACCTGAACTGAAACCAAGAGTTGGATGCTTAACCGACTGAGCCACCCAGGAGCCCCAAGATAAATTCTAAAACATCAGAAATTAAAAATTTTTTAAAATAATACAGATTACACTGGAAGAAAAGGGATTATCTTTGGAAGACCAAATCCTCAGATAAATTTTCTAGTCGAAGTAAAACAAAAATAAAACAATTAAAGCACTAAATCCAATTCAACATGCACTGATGGAATCTTATGTTTTATGCACTGAAGCTGCAATAACATCTTATACAATACATAAGACCAAGACCCTAACCTCAAGCAACTCATACAGAAGAAATTTTGTATGACAATTCGATCAATTAATTATATTTTAAAGCAGTAATACTTCATAGATATTATCATGAAGTACCAAATACTTTATTTAACACATTTAACCTTCACAACAACCCTAAGAGGTAAGCGCTACTATATGTTAGTTTTACGAATGAGGAAACTGAGGCATGGAGAAGGTAAACGACCGGTCTGCCTGGTACACAGTTAGTGTTTGGCAGAGCTAGTATCTGAACAAGGCAGTGTTGACTCAGCCTGCCTTCTTGTGCCACATCGTCCTGCCTTTCAACTAACTGCAACATTTCTGTGCATTTTACTTCTTCTCACTACGAGATCACCAAAATTCGTCAAGGTTTGCTGGTTATTTTTATCTCAGGAAGGTAAATCCATTTTTGACCTTTGACAGACTCCTCATCCAGAAGTGGCCTGCAGGTTGTAAAAGCCTTGACAATCTATAACATTATGAAACGATTATTTGGATTGGATGAAAATGTCCACTTGGAAGCATAAGCATATGTCATAGCACGTACATGCATTCCCCAAAGCTTGTACGTGCTACAGGGCACTTCAAGTTAGAGACCGTCAGGGAACAAACTAGAATTAATACAGACCGCTAAAAATCTAGCTGCTTTATGGCCAGACCACTCACAACAACAGCAACAACGACAAAAACTCTACTCAAAAACAATGCATCAGTTTTTTTAAATGTTAAAATCATAATAAATACTATAGTGACTATAGAACTTTATCATAAAATGCAAATGAAGGTAGACTGACGGAAGGAGGTAAAAAAAAAAAGTCTGCTGAATTATGAGACAACCACATCAGAAATTGTGGGTGGATATGCGGATGAAGGCTTTCGCATCCTAGAGCAAAAATAGAGACAGATGGGTTTGGGTCAATTACTTTGTCATTGTTTCTTTTGCACCTGACCAACCCTGGGAGAAGCTGGGAGGAAAGGTTACGGTGCCCGTCCACACCCTCTCCCGGCTTGCTGAGTTCAGCTTTGTTAGCATGCTCTGCGTTCTGCTGCCATTGCTGGCAGCACCAAACATTAAGAAGCTGGAGGGCAATCACTTAAGAATCTCCCGGTCTTCCAAGTTATACTGACATCATGTCCTTCTATACCAATCCTGTTTGAATTTACATTACGGACCCTACGCTATAGCAGAAGAAACTATATTTGGAATGGGTTACAGTGAAAAAGCACACGGATAGCTTTGCCACTAGAATTATTGCTTAATTTTGGGTCATTCCTCCTTGCTGTTAAACACACTTGAAAGTGGAAAAATGCATACTTTATCCAGAACAAAATAGTTCACTACATTAAGTCCAATTATAGTCAGTAGCCTATGGGTCATTGCATAGAAAGTACTGCTTTCAGTACAAGCAAAAGCATCCCAGAAATCATTCACACATTTCCATGTCCAATTTCAGCATGAGTGCAAATTTTCTTCTCCTTTCATCTCAAGCAACATTAATACAAACTAGAGATAATATGGGGACACTATTACGGGCTTTCTTTCCCAGTAGCCCTATTTTAGGATTAACTAAAGTCCAGTATCATTAAAATAAAACAAAAATAGATAGAAAATGTTACTTTCCCTCATCTTTTTTTTTTAAAGTTTTTTTATTACATTAGTCACCATACAGTACATCCCTGGTTTCTGATGCAAGGTTCGATGATTCATTAGTTGCATATAACACCCAGTGCACCATTGCAATACGTGCCCTCCTTACTACCCACCACCAGTCTATCCCATTCCCCCATGCCTTTCCCCTCTGAAGCCCTCAGTTTGTTTCTCAGAGTCCATAGTCTCTCATGCTTCATTCCCCCTTCTGATTACCCCCCTTTCTTTATCCCTTTCTTCCCCTACCGATCTTCCTAGTTCTTATGTTCCATAGATGAGAGAAATCATATGATAATTGTCTTTCTCTGCTTGACTTATTTCACTTAGCATTATCTCCTCCAGTGCCGTCCATGTTGCAGCAAATGTTGAGAACTCGTTCTTTCTGATAGCTGAGTAATATTCCATTGTATATATGGACCACAGCTTCTTAATCCAGTCATCTGTTGAAGGGCATCTCGGTTCCTTCCATGATTTAGCTATTGTGGATAATGCTGCTATGAACATTGGGGTGCATATGGCCCTTCTCTTCACTACGTCTGTATCTTTGGGGTAAATACCCAGTAGTGCAATGGCTAGGTCATAGAGTAGCTCAATTTTTAACTTTTTAAGGGACCTTCACACTGTTTTCCAGAGTGGCTTCACCAACCTGCATTCCCACCAACAATGTAGGAGGGATCCCCTTTCTCCACATCCTCTCCAACAATTGCTGTTTCCTGCCTTGTTGATTTTTGCCATTCTAACTGGCGTAAGGTGGTATCTTAGTGTGGTTTTGATTTGAATTTCCCTGATGGCTAATGATTTTGAACATTTTTCATGTGTCTGCTAGCCATTTGTATGTCATCATTGGAAAAGTGTCTGTTCATATCTTCTGCCCATTTTATGATTTATTTGTTTCTCGTGTATTGAGTTTGAGAAGTTCTTTGTAGATCTTGGATAACAGTCTTTTATCTGTAGCGTCATTTGCAAATATATTCTCCCATTCCGTGGGCTGCCTCTTAGTTTTTTTTATTGTTTCCTTGGCTGTGCAGAAGCTTTTTATTTTGATGAAGTCCCACATGTTCCCTCATCTTATTCAGGAGAAAAGTTTTCGTCCAATTCAAAAGAAATATCTGTTGATTAAAACCTACTTTTACAGTCCGGGTTGATGTTCCTCTCTATGCTGTGGTTACCTTTCTGCAAAGCACCAGGACCAGGGAAAATGACTTGTTTTCTGTACTGCTGCTTTTAATTTGGCCCTAATGAGGAGTTGAGCCCTTCTTGTAACTTTGTTCCTTGGGTTGCTGAAGGCTTGATTTACTCATCCCAGTAAAAGTCCCTACTTGTTTGCCTCCTGCTCTGAACAAAGACTGATTTTCACAAGAAAAGAGTTAGTGAATGCTTTCCCTTAGGCATTGGGACTAGCTCCTTCCAGAGAAGTGGGCTGTTGCATGGCTTTTTGTCATCTTTCATCACCAAAGTGTTTGCAAAAGGCAGCAGAAACTGTGGTAGTCACCTCATTGGTCTTTGCTTTCACAAAACCAGTGATGGAAATCAACTGTAAACAATTTTAGCAACAAATGTTTGTTGGCACACGAATATGAATTTACAGCAATTAGAGATAATACACATTTTCATAGAAGAGTAGGCCTAGGCTACCTGCTTGGCTTTGGCTTCCCCATTGCAGTCGATAACATCGAACATTGAAAACTGAGAGCTGCTGTATACAGCTCCAAGCAGCTTCAGGTTGAGCGATGTTATCAATGGTTACAAGAGTAACCGAGAACTCCAGGGCCCGGTTCCGTCTTAGCTTGTAAAAATGTCTCTCAGTTCTATCCCTAATATGTTTGTATGTTGAAAGTAGCCGGGTATCCCTATGTTCCTAAATGACAGGAATTTTTCTGAAAGGGAACAGAGGATTTTCAAACACTGAAGATGTGCTGATAAAATGGAGACATTCAAAATTTTGTCTGTTGACAACTACTCTAATCCTTCACTTACACGTAGATATTAGCAACAAATTCCAGGTGTTCTGGACAACTCTTAAGGACCTGTCCGTGGGCATTTTAAATGCAAGGGTATTCTTTACCCTTTCTAATAAAGCAGTGTCCCCTGACTTATGAATCATTTTGCACAGCTCGGCTGCACAAAACAGGTTAATTCCTGCATAGAGAGCTGCCGGAAGGAGGGAGCTTAGGAGACAGAGCTTTCCCAGGAGTGCCTCGCTTCTTCGTTCCTGAGGGTCTGTGCCTGGAAGCCTTGAGAAACACAGATGACATGGAAGAAAATGAGAGCACGCATCCCAGGGCTCTGAATTCTTTTCCCGAGTCTCCCCACTAGTGACCTGACTCCCAGCAAGTGACCAGACATTTTGCTTCAGGACTAACAGCAGACACCTAGCCACTAGGGGCCTGGCTATGGGGCAGCCACACAGAGAAAAACCTAAAAAATAAACCTGGAGAAATCTTTAAAGTAGAACTTTCCAGAACACATAGGTTTTCCCAGAAAAAAATTTATTAACAGGTTAATGTTCAAATATATTCATTCAAGAGTGGTATTAAGATATTTAAGTTTACATAACATTGCATCTAAGGGAATACCAGGAAATAAGGAAGGCAGAAAATGAGGAAAACCACCTTTTCTTGATGCAGTTCTGACCTAGAACAGGGTTCAGCCCAGGTGGTTCTCATATACAGGCACTGGAGATTAATCAGAAAACAAACTGTTAAGAAAAAGAATGCCCCATTTAAAAAGTTTTGTTTTAAAATATTACTACAGCCAAGTACTACTAAAGTAATTAAACATGACTAAGTATTTAGAAGGCTCTTAAATTCCATCTAACTTCTTTCAGCTCTGATATAATTCTTGCATTTTTCCCCTTTTCCTTTGGGTTTGAATATGGAAACACATGATTAAAATTATACTATTATAATTCAAAATATTGAGATAAAAGTTTGAAAATAGCAGTTTTTAAAATTTAGCCTTTTTGGGTTAGGCCAGTTTACTTGAGGCCAAGTGCACAGAATATTTATCTGTGCAGTGATCAAAGGCATTATCACATCCCAAATCCCTGAAGTCTCTCTAGCTTCTCTAGCAAGGTGCATTAGCGGACTAATAGTATTTCCAGATAGAAAAATGGAAAGGAAAATGCTGAGCCTGACACGGAGAGAAGAGCTTAATAGGCTTGTGTACATACATTAGCCTTATGACTCAGGATGGATCTGCAGAGCGCGACTGCCAACTCCATCGCAGAGGGTCCGTCATTAACAACTCACCCTGATCCCTGCTGCCTCTTTGCCCCGAAAATTCTCTTACAGCTTTCCAAATAGATCTTTTAACTTAATATTTCTTCGAGGAGGAGAGAATGTAAGCAAGTTCAAGACACAAACCAATCTGACCTCACATTTTCTTCGCTGATTTCAACAAATACTACGTTCCAGATTTTGTTTTATTTACAGTCTTTCTCTCTATTCACAGAGAAGGAATTAACACCAAGTCACTCAAGGGCTGACAGGAAAATAAAGAAAAAGAGAGCCCTTCTCCTCTCCTTAACTAACAACAAATTACTTTCAAACTGTTCTAAGTGCTTGTGATATTTTTCAACAAATCAGGCAGTGCTAGGCTAAAATGTATCAAATACATAATAATGGAACAACTGGTAGTAAACCAATTTCATTTAGTTATCAAAACTGTTTCCCCCCCTTTTTGCTTCCTACCATCTATTAACATGAGAATTCCAGGTATGACTGGAATTGAGTTCTTTTTCCCTACATCAATAGCAAACTGGTATTTCTGTTACCTTTGATCAAGCCCAGAAATAAAAGAAATTATGATCTCCAAATTTAAATATTCATTGAGATTTGCACAGTGGTTTCTCATTCTTTCATGTTTTCTGGAAGATTCTAGAAAGACATTGCTTACAAGAATTGTTTAAACATGCTTTTTACTACAGGGTTTCCTGGTGCAGAGCAAATAATTTCCATTGCCTCTAAACAAAGCACAGACTAAAATGCTATCAGTGATCAAAAACGTAAAATAATAAGGAACTTCTACAGATCACTTCTTTGTAGCTTCTATAACTAATGCTATTTCAGAAACAGCTAGAAGAGAAATATGTTTAAAATGGCTTCAGTTAGGGTGAAAAATTAGTATTTAATAATTTATTCGCTTTAACATTTTCAGCGTTGGGATAGAGAGGGAGTGTTTTAATGTTTCGACAGCAATGTCTTGTGTACGCTCGCCTTGCACTTTAGACAAAATCTGAGCTAAGAGGTCTCACCATCACCCCTGTTCTTCCCACAGAAGTCCTCAGAACCCAGTTCTCCATTTGTAGGACCAGCTCAGGACCCCAACCAGGCTCACTTGTTTAAATACACCGAGGCCACGTCCCTTCTCCTTTTTCACTCTAGCCCCTTTTTCTAGCATTACCATTTCCCTTCCACACTTCACCTCCTTTACCTACGTCTGGTCTTACTACAATCCGATATTTTAGGATCCTGAGTCCTCCTGGAGAAACCACACCACCACGCAGTCACTGTTCCAGACGCCCCGTGACAGCTGGCCTGCAGCCCTCTCTGGCCAACTATTTATATGTTCATAACAATTAGTCTCTGGCAGCCTCACAATGGCAAATCAAAACCATCAGCAAACTGTCTGTTGTCCTTCATTTACCTTGCTGCCCCCACACTCTACCCTCCTTCTCAAACAGCACCCTCCTCTCCTGTTTCACAAAGAAAATGAAGATTGCTGGATGTTTTCCTTTCTGATCTCCAAGGCTCATGCATCTGTCCCGCCTTTAGATGGTCTTTTCTATTTGTCTAAGGTCTCTTGGTGGTGGTGGTGGGGGGGGGGTTCACCAGCATCTCCTCCCTCCCCTGTGTCTTCAATGTCTTTCTTCTGTATCCGCACATTTTATCTACTGTCAGCACACTATTCCCTGGTTTCTGCCTCCACCCTGCTAAAA
The DNA here is from genome assembly GCF_002007445.2 of Ailuropoda melanoleuca. Lineage (NCBI taxonomy): Eukaryota > Metazoa > Chordata > Mammalia > Carnivora > Ursidae > Ailuropoda > Ailuropoda melanoleuca. The sequence goes on from NC_048218.1 coordinate 106,937,057, forward strand.
TTTTCCGGCAATGTTTGCCAGTGATCACTTCATATTGTTCCACACAAACTCATTTTGATGATATTAATTGACATCCTTATACTATTTGACATAGCTAATTGTTCCATTCTTCCTGGAATTCTCTCCTTTCTTCCCTCTCTGACCACATACAGTAATGGTTCTCCACTTGTGTTTCCATTTCACTCTTCTTCCCTGATTCTCTTTTATTCATCTCCTAAATGCCCATGATCTTGAGGGGAGCTAAAGTGATCAAACCAGGATTCAGACCCAGAAAGTAGAACTCCAGGGCCCAGCAATATAGGCCCCATGGCAATACAGGCCCCACGTTGCCTGATGGCTAAACCCAGTAGCTTAACAATTAAGGCAAAAAGGGTTCAAATCCCCACTCTGCCACTTACTGGATGGATGCTTTGTGGCAAATTATTTAGCCTCTTTGAACACCTGTTTTCTTATGTATAGAATATAGGTAATAATACTTTCTGGACAGAGTTGCTGTGTGGAATAACTCTGGTAATAAAGGCAAAGTGTCTATAAATATGGCTTTCCAATAAATGATATCTATTATTATTTTGTTGGTTTATGGTTCCTCGAATATTTATCTTCATTTTCAGAGTCAAGCATGAGACGAAACAGTAATGTGGGGAGCCATTTAGGGCTGCATTATATTAGGGAAGAGAGAGGCATTCTTACTACAATTCAATTGAACCAATTTAACAATTATCTGAGCTATTCACCTAGCCTAATTCTCCACTAAGTTTAAGAGGCTTCCATTCTTTCTAGAGCAACAGGGACTTGAATGCTTCACCAGCACTGTTAGCCAGAGTTCCTCACAGTCTTACCCCCCACCCCCACCGCTGCCCCACCTATACCAAGAATCTGTATGGACCAATGATCCCAGATTTACAGAATGCAAAGTGTATTAACACATCATCCCATTATCTTTAGGATTAACTTTGAACACCAGAGACAGAAATATTTAATAAGCATCTACTGAGCAAATCAACATTTTTAAATTTGTGAAGAGTTTCTCTACCTATATGTTGGTAATTCAAAGAAAGAATGAAGTCTCTTAACTCTTTAAAGTTCTTGATAAAGGATTATTTTAAAAGGTGAAATGATTGCCATACACATATAAAGCAAATGCGTGTTAAAGATTTTATCTAACTCATTAATTAATGAAGGAACCAATAAGATCTGACAACCTCATCAAAGAAGACACCTCAGTACACATATACAGAGGTCCACAGGAATATGCAAATGGATATTCAGATAGATGGGGAACTGTCGATACCCACCTGGTAATAACTAAGTCAGTTCCACCATACACAATACACAAAAAATAATCTGTATTTCTACGTACGGATAACAATTTTTATATTATCATCAGAGTTGTAAAAGTCTGATGACAATGAAAGGGAGAGATAACCCTAACAGAACACTTGGTAATTTTTCTTTGCTTATTTCTCAGTTTGTCACATTTTTGTCTGACGGTTTATCTCTTAAAACTAGGAAGGATTCCAAGTGCACACAGCTTCCTATGTCTTGATACTATACACAGACAGATAAATTCTAGTCAAGCAGCAAGTCACATTTCGCATGTGTTAAAGAGTTCTAAAATAATATATAGTAGTCAGAGTCTGAATAGGTTAGAGAACTCCTGGTTTCTATTCCTACAGCCAATGCTTCAGACACTATGTGTTTCCATTAACTTATGTGTAACATGACATTTAGGTTTGTTCTATTACACAATTTTAGAATAGATGGCAGAAATTATATAAACAGGAAAAATCAGATTCAACACTTTCAGATGTAACAGAAAAGAATAATGACCGTTCTGACTGCATTCCCCCCTCATTCTTCCTCTCTTCATCACCCTTCTGAATTCCATTATAAAGCTTGAGACAGGACCTCACTGGGAAGGAGAGGGGCGGGAGCTGGTGCAATGTACACTGAGCGGGACAGAGCATCGTCGTGGCATTTCCATAACGAGCTCACAACAGAATCTTTGTCAAACTTCCCTTTGCTTTGACCCTGATGCTGAACATGAGGTCAGGGCACATGCCCCACAGTTCATCCAGCTGGAGTTCTATGAGAACAAGGCTGGTGATGTCAGTTTTGGCACTCTGTGTAAGGACAACAAAGCCTGTGCCTAGTGAATTACAAGAAGATGGATCACAACCTCAGCTCTGTGTTTACAAAGACATCAGCAATAAACACACATACCTTTTCGTAAAAGAAAACCACAGCCACTCTCAGCACCGTGACAAAAGAAAACTAGGTTTCAAAAAAATCACGGGTAATTTAGAAAATACAATAACATGAGACCCTCCCCCTTTCTAGTCAGTCAATATCACAAAAGCATATGGAAAGGTGGTTTGCCTTTATTTTCCATGAATTACAGCCCTTTATCACTTGTAGCTAGAGTTTTTAACATGAGTTATTATGCTAGCCTTTAGGAAATTTTTCAACTTCCATTTTAATTGTAACATAAAAAAAGAACAAAGAATTGAGTTCTACAAGTAATCTGGCTCAGGTCCTTTTAAAATTCCCATAGCTCTCCTGACACTTGTGAAGAGGCTCCAATCTTTGTCACAGTACACAGCTGATACCTGATTTCACCACCCCTCAGTAACAGTAGCAGTCATTAAACAGAACTGTTTCATTCTCTTTAAAAATAGCTTTCAGTTATAATCTGCTCCCTCTAAGAAACAACTAAGCACCGGTTCTTTTACAATCACACCCATTAGGCGTGACTCTTAAAAATAAAGTTAATGTGTTTAGGTGCGTCACTGGAAAACACTCTCAAGGTGAAAGAGAGGGGAAGGAAGGACTTAGAGACCAGAGCCCAGTGGGGTCAAGCTCATTTGAGCATCTGAAAGCCTATCGTTCCTCTTTCATGAAAAAAAAATCCTGTCATTTGTTTGAGAGTATTGACATTTATTATCTGTTTCTTTAAAAGATAAATGTGTGAGGGGAGCCTACATGGCTCAGTCCGTTAAGTGTCTGATTCTTGATTTCAGCTCAGATCAACTCAGATCTCAGGATCCGGGGATCCAGCCCACCTTGGCTTCGCGCTCAGCGGGGAGACTGCTTGAGGATTCTCTTTCTCCCTCTCCTTCTGCCCCCCTCCCCAATCAATCAATCAATCAATCAATCAATCTTTAAAAGAAAAATGTGAAAGTATTTAATTGGAAACAAAGTCAGAAATACTTGCACATGTATTGATTCCCTGAGCCCCCCCCCACACACACCCAGCCTCGCAGAAAACGGAACTTGCATATTGCTATTGAATTTCTATAGGGAAAAAAAAAGGTTGGGAAAGAGATACGGCTATTAGGGAATAAAAGTGGAAGCATTTCGCCTTTAATCATTACAGAACTGACTCAAAGCGTACACTTAGTTTCAGTTCCATAAAAACAAAAGCAATTTTGAGATTTTTCTCACTAATTCTTGCCTTGCATAATAACAGGTAACATACGACGAGCGTTTAATACATGCCAGACACCAAGCTAAGTCTTTCACATGCATTAATTATTCCTGACACTTAACAACAACTTATGAGGAATATTATTATTATCGGTCTTTTTCATGGATAAGGAAATTAAGGATTTGAGAGGTTAAAACTTGTCCAAAGTCACAGAGTCAAAGGGATCCATGGCAAGCATTATCTTTCCTAGGTTTTGCTACAATGACTGAAAAACTCAGTAGTTATGGTATGGAGGTTCCCAGACATAAGTAGCCATACCAGGAAATGCTTTTTAGGCTCTGTAACAATGTTTCCAAACCCCTAGCATTTCTCCTTAGGGTTTCAATATGTACCGTGGCTTAATTTTTTTTTTAAGATTTTATTTATTTATTTGAGAAAGAGAAAGCAAGAGAGCATGAGCATAGGCGGAAGGGCAGATGGAGAGGGAGAAGCAGACTCCCCACTGAGCAGGGAGCCCAGCTCAGGGCTCCAACCCAGGACCCCAGGATCATGACCTGAGCCAAAGGCAGATGCTTAACCACTGAGCCACCCAGGTGCCCCTGTGATTTAACTTGTCTTAATTTTTAGAGGTTTTATTGTACTCTCCTTAGCCCAAAAACTTCAATAAATTTTGGCTACAAAGGCCCTTTCCCAGGTCCTCCTTGTGTCTTTATTTCTCTGACTACACTAAAATTTCAAATATTGTCGTTTTCTTATCATTTTTCCTTTACTGACGTGAAATCTCTTGATATCCTTTTGGTCTGGTTCAACAGGCATTGAATTATTGCACAACCTAAGCGATAAGGTTCCAGGGAACACATTAAGCGAAGGAACTTATTTGTCAGAATATTTTATACTTGTTGCTGGGCTATTATTAACTTAATGGTTTAAAAATTTTAAGTGATAGGAAGATAATAGTCATCCCAAATACGAAAAATAATGAAATTTTTATCTCAACAGAGCCAATCCTCTTCACTTTCTCTCCTCAGCCCTCTGTTTCTTGGGTAGATAATGCAGGCAGCAAATGTTTCCCTCCCAGAAGCCCCTCAAATGCAAACCTTTTTTCACACTATGGGGACTGTTAGAAGGGGCAGGAAGGTCAGTAAACTATCTTCCAGACTGAGAAGGCATTTTTCAGGCCAAAAAACGAAGCAAAACACTCCATACTATTTATACAGAATTTTTTCAGAGTAACTTACCGACAGGGGCACCGGGCAGCCAGATGATCCAGGCAGTATATAGCTATCCAGACATTGATCCCCAGCTTTTATGGAGCAAGGAGCATGGTGATGAGGTCACAGAGTAATTATCTGAAGTGGCCCCATCTGTGTACTGGAGGCTCTCTCGCGTTAACTAAAGTAGGACCTTCTGTGCACGAGACATCTTTGGAAAGTTCAGAACAAGTCTTCCCACATTCCAGTCAGGGCACACATTAACCTCCACTGGGCCTGGCCCACGTAGCCCAGGGGAGTTCATCGCATGGGCATAAACAAGATGGAGGCCCCAAGATGGAGTCAGTGTTGTCAGCATGTGGGCATTCTCTTGAACCAAAAGAAGGGGGGGCTGAAGCTTCAACCTTAACACCTTCATTATCCTAACTTGTTCTCTGATTAACAACCTTTAGGACAAAAATAGCATACAGGCTTCTAATATAAGGGAGACAGGACCTTCCCCTACTCTACTGACCCATTGTTAGATTACACATTTCTTTTTTTTTTTTTTAAAGATTTTATTTATTTATTCGACAGAGATAGAGACAGCCAGCGAGAGGGGGAACACAAGCAGGGGGAGTGGGAGAGGAAGAAGCAGGCTCATAGCGGAAGAGCCTGATGTGAGGCTCGAACCCATAACGCTGGGATCACGCCCTGAGCCAAAGGCAGATGCTTAACCGCTGTGCCACCCAGGTGCCCCATAGATTACACATATTTCTTAAACCAACACACACACACACACACACACACACACACACACACACACACACACACACCCTTCCATTAGGTCCTTCATTATTTTTACTCTTCTGTTTTTCAATAAACTTTTTTAAGGACTCATTGTTTTGTTCCCTTTGAAGGCTGAGATCATTCCTTCTTTAGTCAGATAATCTCCTGCTGTTAAGAAGCACACAGTTTGGTGAAGAAGGTGGACTGACTGGGAACTTCTGAATATAATGCAATGTGCATAAGGGCATTCTAGAAGTAATGTAGGAGCTAGTGAGATTCAGGAGACCTAATGCACAGCGAGAAGAAATCATTCCATTCCTCTCACTCAGGGCCCCTGACAGCAACAGAGCAACCAGTTTTCTCCTAGGGTCAGCTAAATAATTTATGGGGCCCAGTACAAAATGAAACTGTGCCTTTAAAGGTGCTAAAATATAAAACATGTTTCTTTCTTCCCTGATCTCTCTCTTATCATGGTGTTTTATATTTTCTATTTAATGTCATGTTTCCCAGGGCCCAACAATGACCCTCACAGGTGCCATAGGGCCTCGGCCCACCTCTGGGTACACACATTCACTTCCCCCATCAGCTGCTGGGTCCCTCCTCCCACCAGCCACAGGCCCTATGCCACTGAGAATAAGCAGTGAGCTGTGCCCCAGCCAGGAGCAGGGAAGTCAAGCTGGGCATCTCTCCCCCTTCTCAGACTCCTCACCAATCTACAGAGGATAGTTGCCCTTCAAGAGACTGCAGTCTCCACAATGAGACCTGCCTGGTTCCCGGACTGGGAGTGAACGAGAGGCTCACACCAGCGGCTGTCTACTGAACATGTCATGGTGCTGCCAACTGGGGCAATGACCATGGCTATCCTGTCCTGCTCCCAAATGCCCTGCAGCACTCACCCCTGACCTCCCCAGCTCCGTGCCCTTGGCCAGGTCACGGGATGAGGAAGCCCGGTGGACGTGTGGGGGAAGCAAGGCCAGGCCAGAAAGGAGAGGCTGAATGGTGCTCAAGAGGGCAGAGACCAGGGGAGCAGGCCGCTGCGGAGAAGCCCAGAAGGCAGGAAGGTGGCAGGAGGAGGACGCAGGTGAGCAGAGCCTGCAAGCCCACTGCGTGTGATCTATTGCCCAAAGTTGTAATTATTACTTTGAATATCAAGGCAGCAACCACAAAGCCTTAAATCCGTAACATGAAGCCTTCTGAGGACACAGTACTGGGCTCTAGGTGACCACACACCCTGATGTCCAGGAGCCAGTCCTGCCCCTTGTCACCCATCTCACACTCAGTCATCCTATGGTTGTCACCTATTACTCGAGTTAAAAAACTTACTGGGCATCCTTTCTCATTTTTCTTTAACAGCCATTACCCTAGGATGAAGTAAACATGTCTTAGCCTGGCATAAAGGAGGCTTCAAATTTGGCATCACCTTCCCCTGCAGCCGTATCTCTTCCTGCCACTCTCCACGCTGCCGGGCTCTTTGTTCTCACCGCCGAGCCCCCAAAACACGCTTGGGCTTCCACGCCTCCTGCATTGCTGTTTCCCTCACTGGAGAAGTCTGTTGCCTACTGCTCCACTCCTTCCGTCGCAAGGCTATAGTTGAAGGTTTTATCTCTGCAATCCACCCGCCTCCCCAGGTCGCGCAGCTCTCACCCAGCATCATACTGCTCTTCCCGTCTCTGCAGCCTTCCGGGGCTTCGTGCAGTTCCAGAGCACACTCCCAGTGCTCAAAGCCCGGCAAACTCCAAGAAAATGCCAATTCAGGTATTTGACCCTGAATGAAAGTGCACCCGACTTCGCTGGTATCCTTTTTCCATAGAGGGAGTGGGGGTCTAAGGGCAGCCGAGAAGGCAGCAGACAGCTGAAGTGTCCCACGGGCTGTGACTTGCAAGTGAGGGGCGGCAGGGAGCACTTCAGAGGAGCACATGGTCGGCCAGACGGGCTGCAGCCCAGCGGAGCGTGGACATCCAGAGCTGCGGCCAGCCGCGCGGTGCTGTGCTTTCTCCCCCAGCATCCCAACACCTAAGATCCTGGACTGGTTTCAGATTAGGGCTAGGGAGACGGGCTAGGTGGAGTGGAAGGGACAAGAAGCAGAAGGGAAATGGCAATGCTAGTGAGAGGGACTGACGTGAAGGAGGAAGAGGAGCGGGGATGTGGTCTAGCCATCGTAAGTAAGTAAGCGATGGAGCCTCCTGGGGTCCTGAGCTGGTCACGTAAGAGGAGAACCAAGTTATGAGGCTTCCTAGGATCAAGAAGAGGGGTATAAAAAGACGGGTGTTAGAAAGCTTGAAGAAACTTTGTTCTGAATTATTCTATTGAAGAGCATAAATGATATAATTTAGATCAAAGATTTTTTTTTCCTTGTTGCTTCTCAAAATTGAGAGAAGAAAAATGACTGAAAATATTTCGAAGAGACCTCAATTTGAATCTGATTGATCCAGGAATGGCTTTTCTAGTTAATGCTTATGAATAGAGTGCTTTGAAAAATAGGAAAGTGGTATTTAAAAGGTAGGCACTTGCAGCCCCGTGGTTCCCAGCGAACAACGTGGGGCTTGTCGTCATTGGAAGGTAGATTTACTACGCTTATTAACCGCGTACTATGGGTAACTTTCTCAAACTTGCAGCAGAGCTCAAGGAAAACACAGATTACACCTTCCAATAGTACTTTCTTCCATTTCAATTTCCCAGATTTGACTTGTGAGGAAATCCACGCAGGCATTTTTAGTCTCTCAACTTGGAAGCCCGTTAGGAGACTTCTGCAGGGTGAGGAACAAGAGTAGGGAAAGAAAGGTGTTAGAAAGTTCGAAGAAACTTGTAAAACTTATCCTTAAAAATCTATATTTTTGATGCTATTTTAAATGGTACGGCTTTTTAAATTTTAATTTTAATTTCCAAGGAGGCTACATATGTAGATGAGGACACGTCATCCATTTTAATTTTCTGGGGAACTATATTCAAGTCCTCATTAATTCAAAATTCCTGCAGAAATTGTCGAGGCATTGCTTGGCTACCTTTCTGTATCCCACTTAATCCACTGAAGAAAAGTCCTCCTTTTCTTCTTATAAATATACCTGTCCCACTGATGGACTATGTAACAAAGTACCTTTGGGAAAAGTACTTGGTAAGAGACTAAATGAGGTTATTTCCTCAATTGTGAGGAGAGCTTTGAGGGAAATTTCTTTTTATAAACTTCTGAGTGTGATTCATCTGACAGTAATACCCTAGATATTAAGCTTCTTTCAAGGACAGTACAAAATATAAGACTATTTTGATTAAGCTTCCTTTGAACTACAATGGATAAAACTGTAACGAATAAACACATGTGTTTACCTAACCTATATTATATAAATTGCTAGAGGCCCATTTAGAAAGCTACTTTTTCCAGAGCACTGGAGAGGGTTTGGCTCTCTAATGGGATTAATTTAACTAAGACAGTTAATTGAATCAATTTATTCCCCCAGAGAAGCTTTTACTCACCCTCATTTTCCACTGAATTAAGGATAAGCTGCACTTTCTTTCTTTTTTGTGTATTCATATTTAGCATTATTCCCCTGGTAACTCAACGGCATTTAAGTTACAAAATGAATTAAGAAAAAGATTGATTATGGACTTTGGCAGAAGCTGTAAAGCTATCTGGTGAAAGCTTAGAATGTAATTGATTTCTAAAAACACCAATGAGTGTGGTCTTTTCTTAAGACCCATTGAATCATACTCTGGAATGTGGGTTTTAAAAAACAAATCTCTATCCAAATTTAATAGATTGTTAGAAACCATGTGAACTGAGAATCTGAAAAAAGACAGCCATTTGTGTGTGTGTGTGTGTGTGTGTGTGTGTGAACATTAAGTGAGTTGTCATATTCCTGCACTCAGTCTCGGATTTAGAGCCATTTTGACAGGCCGGTAAGCATAACCAGAAGTTTTAAGTGGAATGCTAGTCAAGCATGTTATTAACAAAAATACTGCTCAAAATAACATTTATGGTCGTCATGAAATGCAGAACCCAAGTTTACTGCTGTATTCATGAATCAGCAGAAGCCCGGGACTGGGACATCTCAGACTGGGATTTGGGTCTAACATTTGCCATGGCTAAAAGTACATCGGATAAGCAGTATTGCTCCTTTGTATTAGTTTCCTAGGGCTGCTGTAACAAAATACCAAAGACCAGGGGGCTCAAACAATAGAATTCTATCTTCTCAAAATTCTGGAGGCTAGAAGTCCAAGATCAAGGAGTCAGCAGGTTTGGTTTTCTCCGAAGCCTCTCTCTTTGGCATACAGATGGACACTGTCTTAGTCAGCTCAGGCTTAACCAACAGTTATTTCTCACAGTTCTGGCTACTGGGAAGTCTGAGGTCAAGGGACTGGCAGATTCAGTATCTGCTCAGGGGCCACTTCCCAGTTCTTACAGGACTGTCTTCTGGCCCCGCCTTCACAGGGCAAAGGAGCTCTCTGGAGTCTCCTTTGTAAGGGCACTAATGCCATTCCCAAGGGCTCTGCCCTCGTGATCTAATCACCTCCGAAGCCCTTTCTTCCAAACACTGTCACGTTAGAAATTAGGTTTCAACCCATGAAATTGGAGAGGGGACACAAACATTCCTTCTGTAGCAGACGTCTTTTCTCCCTGTGTTCACACGGGCACCTCTCTGTGTTTCTGTGTCCTACTCTCCTCTTCTTGTGACAGCGGTCATATTGGTTTAGGGTCCAGCCTAATGACCCCATTTTAACTGAACTACCTCTTTAAAGTCCCTCGCGGCAAATACACTCCCATTCCAAAGTACTGGGGGTTAGGGCTTCAATATATGAATTTGGGGGGTGGAGGACACAATCCAGCCCCTGACACTCTTAAAGCCTTGCTGCCTTACTCACAAAATATGTGAATTGGTTAAAATATCACTCAAGACTATCCAAGATCTAAAGGATTAATATTATTTTTGAGAAGATGACCATTGTCTTTTCTACAAATAAATATTGTGACTCTCAGTGTCCTTGGTTGCAGGCATAATAAAATGTTTCTGGCCAATTTAAGGTAAAGGGAATCTGTTGATAAACTATGGGGGATCAGGGAGGAAGGGGAGGCTAGGGGTTTTGACTAATAAACAGGAAAGACCCCAGGAGCTGTGACGGGCTGGTGGTAAGGGTATTTAACTGCTCCCTGCTTCCTTGCATACAGGCAGAAAAGGGAGTTCTGGCACATGGGGTGTTCACGGTGGGAGGCTGGCACCAGCCCCCACCAGCACCACACAGAGTGAGGGGGTGCTGGGACTCCTGAAAGGACAATGAGGGGTTGCAGCAAGATGGAGTAACAGTATGAAGCACTTCCTCCCCTACAAAATGACAGATAACCGCTAAGCACGTCTTATGTTACATAACTAACATTAAGTCAAATAAGATTGCGAGGGCTGACAAAACAATAAAGCAAACAATCTCCTGACATTTTTAAGGGCTCTTGATAATCACATTTTGGCAATAAGTTTTCTAAGTAAAATTCAAATTGGAAGTGGCAGTAGGAAATGATACATTCAAAAGATCCTCTATTTTTTTTTTCCTTTCAGACATCACTCCAGACTTCAACGGTTTCATCTGTGAAATGGGCACAGAGCTGCTTTATTTGTTAAAAGCAAGATTTAGAAATAGATGAATTTTGCACTAATCCCTTACAGCTGTGAACTTTATGATTACATGTTGAAGATGGGATCAATGTTCCCCCATCTTCCATCAGTGCCTCTGCTGTTCGTCTTTCACTGGTTCTTTTTCTAGAGGTTAATTCTCAATTGGTGTTTTTTAATTGATTTCCACAACCTTAATTTCCTTATAGACAGTCTCTTATGATCAATTCCACTATACGTTTTCCCGCTAACGGGCTTTCTGGAAATTACTACCGACGCTATGCCAAATGCTAGTAATCACATTTAATTGTTGCCTCATCTGTAAATCTTGTTACATCTCTTTGTTCCTCAACTCTACTCTGAAATATGAAGTGTTCAGATTTTTCTTTAATTTCAAAATATGCCCCACTTTTGGCACTAGATACATAAGAAGACCATTATGATAGTCTAGCTATCCAAAACTTCTCTTTACATATGAAACTTTGTTTTGGATATCCAAAAAAATTCAAGTTTTTATTGAACTCATTGTTATTCTCATTTCGTTTTCAAATATTTTGAAACTTCTCTACACTGATTCATATTTCGCTCATTTTTAGCTGAATAAACAATCTCTAAAACCCTGATTGCTATATATTTGGCTTTTCCTTTCCATCCCCACTAGGAATAAACATTTTTGAAGGCTCATTCATTCAACAATTATTTAATGAGCAGCTACTATGTGTCAATTACTGTTATAGTCAGTGCTCACTAATATTCCTCCATAACTTGTGATAATTCCACTGGGTTTTCTGCTTTTGTTTTTTGCTACCAAAACTTTAGAAGTGACAACAAAAAGCTACCTTGGTCTACTGTTTTTACCTTGTGTATAATAATCATGGGGGTGCCCTTCCATTTATTCACTTCTTGCAAACACATATCTAGGAATAGGGAATTCCTTAAAATCAGAAGAAATTATTAAATTATCTGTATAAAGGGATCTTGTACTTGTTCCCAAACTTTTAACGGAGGATAATCGGAAGAATGGTAGGCAGGGGTGAGGGACCACACTGGCCTCAGAGGAAACTACCCCTAAAAGGAAAAAGACCCCATCCTGTTATTCTACAAAAGGAGCCCTCTGCCCTTTCCCATGTGAACAACTACCTATAGGTAGATGAGCACGTGGACAAAAACCTGATTGGGTGACAGGTGCATGGAGGATTAATTTTAAAGATTAAAACAGCCCGCCAACAATTTCATCAAAACCCCTAGACTTAGAAACTCCAACAGCAACCCTCTCGGTCCCCTCCTTCTTTGGGAGCTTTGTACTATCGCTCAATAAACTCCGCTGTGCCTCCCACCACTCTGGTCTACCTCTTCATTCTTCAAAGCGGCGTGACCAAGGACCTCAGGCACTGAAGGGAAAGAAATCCTGAAACACTTTTAAATCATTTTTTGCCAGTAAAATCATACATAGGGCTCCAGTTATTTAAAACAGCCAAACTTGCTATTTTTCTAGTACAAAGATATTGAGTATATCCAAATGTTTAACTTTTTACAATTCCCATGTCACTAAATGGGAGCAACGAGCCAGTTTTGAGAAACACAAGGGGTATCAGGGTGACATTATGGGTGACGTTTGCAGTCCTATCAAGTTCAACATCACATGACTTTTCTGTTTTGCTAAAGCTACATAATTTTACAAAGATACATAGTTGCAAACAGTGATCTTTACTCTCCACTTCGCTTCCCACTTGAGGAACACTCTTCAAATTAATCTAGACATTGGACACAGGAGGTGGTTGGTCATTTTATTTCAAAGTTAAATCCCTGACATCTGTTGTCTGCTCACATTCCCTTCACAAAACTGAAAGTCAGACAAGAAGCTCGCAAAACCTTCAGATAAAACCTGTAAAAGATGTTATCACGACTTGGCACGCTACGCACTCGCTCCCGTGCTGTTGCACAATGGCTGCGAGGCAGTGTGAACGCACGTTTTCAGAGCAGAGGCATCGGAGCCCGGGCTAAACATTTAATTGGGCTTGGCACATGTGCGCCGTGGCAATGTACCCACTCCTACGTTTTTATTTGAAAGAGCAAGCACAGGCCTGAAGGTAAAAAAGAAAAAGCAAACAAGCCTTCCTAACCAAATGCACGTTTGTGAGGAGTTCAAGTACATGCTAATAGATTGTAGGTCCTTTTTCCAAAGACTGCCGTCCAACAAGTTAAACTAGAGTAACTATTTAGTGGCTTAACTGTGTTTCAAGAGCTGTATTTTGAAAAGCCCTAATGTGGTTCAGCTATTTCCCTTTATACACGAGACACGGAGACCGAGGCAAGAAAAGCACATGAGGCACAGGGATCATTCTTAGTTTCTCATCCTCGGTGCTCAATACTTTTTGAAATGAATAAATTTATGAATGAATGAACATTGGCCCTGGTTATCAAGGAATCTAGGACAAAGTTATAGACCTATCACTATATCTGTATATATAGCTATACAGCATTTTCGTTAAAACACTAAATGGTGTTCAGAGAAATAGGAAACTTATTCTTCATTCTGATCCTCGGGGTATGTGCTCATAATCACTCTTGTTTCATCCGCAGGATTAGAGTTCTACTTTCAAATTTGAAATATACCTTTTTTTTTTCTTTACATGACGGAGTATTTTATTTTATTTTAAGATTTTATTTATTCATTCGACAGAGAGAGAGACAGCCAGAGAGAGAGGGAACATAAGCAGGGGGAGTGGGAGAGGAAGAAGCAGGCTCCCAGTGGAGGAGCCTGACGTGGGGCTCGATCCCAGAACGCCAGGATCACGCCCTGAGCCGAAAGCAGATGCTTAACGACTGAGCCACCCAGGCGCCCCTACATGATGGAGTATTTTAAAGAGTAATAGGGAGGATTTCTAAATTCAAGTATTTTATTGACTCTTATCATTCCATCCATGTATATCTGATAAAGCTATTGTCAAAATGAGAGCCTTCTATGTCCATTTACAATAATTTGCATTCCTTGACAAAATAACTCTACAAAATTTAGTGCAGCATAGTGGGGACCATCATATTCTTTTTTTTTTTTTAAGGTTTTATTTATTTATTTGACAAAGAGAGAGAGCCAGCGAGAGAGGGAACACAAGCAGGGGGAGTGGGAGAGGAAGAAGCAGGCTCCCAGCAGAGCAGGAAGCCCGATGAGGGGCTGGATCCCAGGACCCTGGGATCACACCCTGAGCCAAAGGCAGACACTTAAGGACTAAGCCACCCAGGCGCCCCAAGGGACCATCATATTCTTTTCCACTTAATTCACAGACCAGGACCAAGCTTCCTGGTCAGGGCAGACCTATGAGGCGCCAGCCCACTGCACAACTCTAGAGGGCACTACTTTCTCTGCACTCCAGGGAGCTTGGAATCACCGCGAGTGATACAGAGCACGGCCACAGATTGTGGCCCCGGCGAAGCAACAGAAGAAAGACACAGGTAAGAGCCCAGAAAGACAGAATATACATGTGCTACAATTAGCTATTCAGATTCTATGTCTCTTTGTCATTAGTCTTGGGCACGCTCTGGTGATGAAGAGGGCAAAGGAATAAAAAAGTGCTTACAGTGGGTCCAAAAAGCCCAGCAAGACCTTTTCAGCACGTGAGGGTGGCATCAAGGCAGAGTTCCTGAGAGTTCCTAACGCTGGTTACTGGTGACTTTAGAGTCAATGTAATCTGGGAACTGGAGAGAGAGCAAATAGATTTCACAAGCTGAGATCCCATATTAAGAGCTGGGAACTCTGCTGCCAACCTCAAACGGGGCACAGAGGACAACTGACAGCAGAAAGCAGTTGGAAAAGAATTGCCCCCAGAAAAGGTGACATGGGAGCTTTCAATTTGGGCTCTTGTTTCTAGAAATCCTTGAATCTCACAACTTTCTTTCCGAGAATCTTCCATGTGATGTGTATCTGTACAAGAAAGCATGGGATGTGAAGGACCAAAATATAAATCTGATTTAGTTTTAAAACGCCTCTCACCATTTTAATTCTCACTTTTACTGGCCTGGAACTACCAAGCTACAGGTATTTATTTTCTTTATAAATTAATAGCACTTTTAACATGACTAGGAATATATATCTTTGCCTAGGAGAAAAGCTATAGGTGTGTGTGCACTGTGTGTTTATTAAGAAAGAGAAATGTGGGTGGGACACCTGGCTGGCTCACTTGGTAGAGTGAGCAACTCTTGATCTTGGGGTTGTAATTTCGAGCCCCACGTTGGGTGTAGAGATTACTTAAAGAAATAAAATCTTTAAAAGAAAAAAAAATGAAGGAGAAATACAAGCAAAGACTGGGGACTATGTCAACTCACTGAAATACAAGGAACCCTCAAAAGGAAAACTTCTGACTCTTTAAGAAAAAATACGCCAACAAAGAAAATCAAGCCCATTTCAGGCATCAACAAATGCTGATGGCCAGGTAGGTCTATGAATTCCATGATTTGCATGGAAGAGATGGGGGCTGGAAGGACCAACAGCCCAGAGAGTAAGAGCATAACCTTCCAGTGAAACGGACGTGGTAGAACTCCTGTCTCTTTATTCTCTAGCTGTGTAACTTGGCCAAGTTACTGAGTCTCACAAAGTGTCAGCTTTCTGTTCTGTAGCATGGAGATTATACTACTTACCTCATAGGGTTATTGTGAAGGATAAATAAGATAATACATGTAAGATGCTTGATATAGGGTCTGGCCCAGGATGAGCAATAATAAATATCAGTGAAACTATTATTGGATATCGTTTAGAAAGGTCAGAACCCACGTGAAAGACGAGACGATGAAATGGGATGAAAGGGGTGAGAATACTTGGGCACGCCAAAAAATTTAAGAACAGTTGGCCAAAACTGGATTCTGGGTAACAAAGTGTGAGGGGTGGTAGGAGAAGGAGCTTAAGAGAGAAATTTGAAAAACAAGTAAAAGAGGATGGGGGGACACTGGTAGGTAGATCCTTGGTTTGCTTAGAAGCCCCGGGTGAAGATGATGTCAGGTGGCGTTAACAGGGTCACACATAGAAGAACCGAAATCTGTCTGTTGGGTTTGGTAAAGTGGGGATGGCCGAGGACCTTTGTCAGAGCAGCACCAGAGGAGAGAATAAAGGAGGCAGACCTCACTAAGATTTAGTGTTTGAAAAGTCAGGAAGGAGAGTAAGCCACTAGCAAGCTTGGATAAGAATTAAAAACAAGAGCTGAGGCAGGATGTAGAATGAAAAAGAAAAACTGAAGAGACCTGAAGGCATTTCTGTGGTGTGGGACAGAGAGGGTAAGGAGCATCCCGGGTGGCCTGGGGTCCAGGGCAATGAAAACCGATGGCCTTGTGAACTAACATATAGCAGAGGGCCTAAAACAAGGGACGGTTGCCTTCCTTCTATGCGCAGAAGTGGGAACAGGGGAAATGGGCTTAGATGCTATAATAGTTTTAATAATACGAATAATAGAAGGAAGCTGAGAATGGTGGCTTGAGTACACATTGGCTTTCCTTCCTCTCAGAACCCTGTCAATGATCATCCAGACATATTCAAGAAACAAAATGACAAACACTGAGCCAACCTATGGCCAGGGCCATCGAAAGAAGTTTCAACTGATTTCTTAAAGAGGAAAGAAAAAAGAGGATTCTGAAGGACGAAAAAAAAGCAATGCAAACAGTACCAAACATGCTACAGACAGAGCTCCCAACAGGGCCACAGAGAGAGGAAGGGCAACTGGAGACAGACTCCGGGGATTAAAAGTCCACGTAAGGAAGAACTTCACCCATCAGCAGCTACCTTCTCTTCCTCTGCTCCCATCATTTGTACTCCCATGGAGGACAAAATATGAGAAAAAAATGAGATCAAAAAGACCAATTTAGAGAGTCCACTAACCAATGAATTAGAATCCTTGAAAAAGCAAAATCTATGTGAGAAAAAGAATGTTTGGTTTTTTTTTTAAAAGGAAAGCATTAAAGAAAACAAAAGAGGAGAAAGACAAGGAAGAAGCGAAATGTCTAGAACTTTAAAGAAGGGTCTTCAGAATTCAACTTGCAGGGGGCACTTGGGTGGCTCAGTCGATTAAGCATCCAACTCTTGATTTCGGCTCAGGTCAAGATCTCAGGGTCCTGGGATTGAGCCGTGATGGGAGCTGGTCATGGAGCCTATTTAAGATTCTCTCACTCCCTCTCTCTCTGCCCCTCCACACTCTCCCTCTCATAAAAAAAAAAAAAAAAAAAAAAAAAAAAAAAAAAAAAAAAAAAAAAAANAAAAAAAAAAAAAAAAAAAAAGAAACAAAAAGAAAAAAAAGAAAAAAGGACTCAATGTGCAGGACTCTAAATTTAAAAAATAATTAAAAAGGAGAAATTACTAAGGATATGGTAGAAACACAAATAGAAAAATTCAAATTGATCTGTAATTATAATAAATCAATTAACTATAAATCACATCAATTATAACAAATATAAAAAGATAAATATTTCCTACATTAAAAAGTTATCTTTTATTTGGATTCTTAAAAAAATTAGCTAGATGTAGCTTACAAGAAACATACCTAAAAGGTGGAAAATGAAAACGAAAGCAATTGAAAGATACATGTGATGCAATTTTGAGGCAAAAGAAAGTCAACAACTCTATTAATGTCAGAAAAAAATTAAGGTGAAAAAGAAAAAAAGCACACCAGCAGGGTTTGATTTAGCAGGAATGATAACTACGTAATGATAAAAGAAACAATCAAATGAGAATCTCTGATAATGATAAACTTGAATGCACTTGAAAACATACTCTCAAAATAGATGATGCAAAACAAACCCCTAGAATTACAAGTAGAAACAGACAAATTGTACAATCACGGTGGGAGAGTGTAACACAAGTTTGCTTAGAAAGCAGAAGATCAACAAAATTAAGATTCATAAAAATATAGAGGCTGTGAACAGCACAATTAGGAAGTTATTCTGAGAGAAAAACAGAGACGCATGATTTCACCAACAGAAGTTTTAAATTGTTCTTATGTACACATAGACACTGACCAAAAATAATCAGATATTCATTTTCAAAAGTATTCACAACATATTTAAAATATTAATATACAGACTGTTTCTTAATCACAATGTGATTAACATACAAATCAATAAGGAAAATCGAGAATATTTTTTTGATTATGTATTTTAAAAGTAACTCATGAGTTAAGGAAGAGGAAATCATTATGGGAATTCTAAGCTATTTACAAGCAACAACAAATGAATATACAATACACCAAAACTTGAGATTACAACTTAAAGTCGTTCTTAGATGAAAATTTATAACCTCAAATGGAGTCGAATACTTATTTTTTTAAAAAAAGTCAAAATTGAAAATAAGCTAAGCCTAAAGTAAATTGAAGAAATAAATAATAAAGATAAAGGCACATATTAATGAATTTTTAAAATGGAAATAATTAACAGCATAAAAATCAGGTTCTTTGAAATTACTAACAGATAAATGTCCAGCAAAACATGTTAAAAAAAAAAAAAGACATAAACGCATAATAGAAGGAACCAAAATGGGAGGGCATAACCAGAGACAGAGATTCTAAAAATCATCAACTACTACGTGAATGCCAATACACTGGAATACTTAGATAAAGGGGATACTTTTCTTAAAAAACAACTTACCAAAATTGATGAAAGAAGAAATATTAAATATTAATAAACCAACAGTTCATTTCTCTAGAGAGCAAACATCCTGCGTAATGGTGAATGCCTTGAAGTGAAAGCATTAAATGGAGGAACGAGAAAAAGCTATCCTCTACCGCTGTTCCTATTCAACACTGGAATGAACGTCCTAGCCCAGGCACTAAGGAAACCAAATGAAATCAAAGATACGGAAATTGAAAAGAAAAAGACAAAATTTTCAATACTTGCATTATTTCACTGCCTAAAATATCCGTGAGATCTACAAAGTGTGAGATAGACGACTGCTCCTGGAAGTACTAACCAGTTAAAAAATGTAATATGAAGGGGGGGAAAAAAGTATCAATAGCTAGTAAAATAAGAACTTAGGCAAGTACATATTTTTCTATGTGTAAATTATCTGTGAGTGAAATCACAAGCCAGTACTTAAGAGCACCAAGGAATACCTTCAAAGTGGCAAGATGTAACATGTTCTTAGGATTCATGATGCCCTTCACATAAAGCTTAAAAGCATATGAGGCAACAGTACTGGTTGCTTTGGACTATGAACACGCATCGTACAAGTATCCCTGAAAGTACGAGAAGCTAATGGTGTAGAAGGTGGGAAAGGGGAAGGGGGTGGATGGATGTGATCAGGAATAGGTGACATGGTTATCTCTAGCAGTTTTGCATTTGTTTCTTTCTTTATCTGTTTGGTGAGTAGACGGATCGATATTACTACTCCCTGCACTGTCACGGTCCTCTTTGTTTTATGTATCTTGTCCTCTAAGCCATTTTTAAAATTTTATGTATTTTATAATTTAACAATATTCATGGGAACTATGTGTTCCTTTTATAGGGTTTAAAAATCATAAGCAAAAAATGTGAGTTATAAAATTTTTAAAACTCAGTAGGCTGATATGCTCATTGTATTAAACTTCTTGCAAGGAAGGGGAAAAAGAGAGAGACAAACCAAGACACAGACCCTTAACTACAGGGAACAAACTGGTGGTGGCCAGAGGGGACGCGGGTGGGGAGATGGGTGAAATAGGTGACGGGGATTAAGAAGTGCACTTATAATGAAAAAAATAAATAAAAATTGAAAGAAAAACAAGCACCTTATTCTTGCAATGCACATTTGAGGCCTAAATCTATTATACACTCAGGCACAACAAAACAGATCATTTGATTTCAAATGCATTGATTCTTTGATTAATAACTCTCGGGATTTAGTAGGAAAAAACAACTTCTTTTCAGCCACAATAATCTCAGAGTCTCCAGGTTTCTATTCATTTGACAGCTGCCATAGCTGCAGAGACTATCATTTTTATCTTAAGGGATAAAGGGGAATCTGCTGTAAAACGTTCAAATTCTGGAGTTACTGAAGCGTTAAATACAGGTTATAAATCTGACTGATGCCACCAAAAAGTCACTGAAGTCTAATTGTCAGTATAATAGACATGTTAAAATTCTGCATCTTTCATTTAAAGGCGCTAAGTGAAGTACTGAGCGGAATACTGGAAAGAATTGAACATAAGCAAAAGTAGGTTTTTGTTTTGTTTTCTTTCGCCTTCCTTCATTTGCTTCTTTCATAGCATATGGAATAGAATAAAATTATCCCACTTGAAGAATCACTGATAAGAAAAACTCCAGTTTCCTAACTTTATGAAAATAAGCATATTAATTTATCAACATAATTTAAATAATGATTTCCTGTGCTGATTTAAAAATATTCAACATAAAAGTCAATTTCAAATCTCGTATCTGTTTGTAAATTGACTCTGTTTTAGTATGACTATACAGCTCTGATTTTATCAAACTTAGATATCCCACCACTACCCAAACAGAGGTGGGTTTTCTCTTGGTATTCCACCTCTAAAACGACACCTATCTGTGCTCTTTGCTGTGCTCCAAGAGATTGCAACCTTATCAAACACTGCTCTTGTATTGAAAAGTACTCCAATGCAGAAAATTCAGAAATGTCTAAGATGCAATATTCAGTTGATTTGGCACATCAGAATTTGAACCGGGATGTGTATTTTTCATGGTATTCTTTCAGAAACATTAATGTATTGCCAGTGTTTCTCATTCTGGCATTTGATTTTTATCTTCTCTGATTTTCAGCATTTACATTATACTCTATCATTTCCTTATGGTTGTAGATGTTTAAATCTCATATCCTTAAAATGATAATGGTGGCTAACATTTATTGAGAACTTGGCTTTGCCAGAACTTATACTAAGCTTTTTGTGGGATTGGCTTTATTTCATCCCCACAACAACCCCTTAATATAGACGCTGTTATCATTTCATAGATGAGGTTAATTACCTTGCCAATGTCACCGGCTAGTGAGCGGCAGAGCCAGACCGTGAACTCAAGCAAGTCGTCACCGGAACTGTAAATATTGTTAGTCTCTTCACCAAAAGTTATGATCAGGTTTATGTGTCTTTTTGTTCCTCCAGAATATCTAGAATAGGTGTAGATACATTATTTCATTTTTCCACAGTCACGCCTTTTGCCTATGATGAAATTAGACCACAGAATAAGTGACATTCCCCACATCACATAGCAAATGAGGACTAAATTCAGGTGTGTTTAACACCAGATCTAATGATTTTTTCACAGTATCATAGCTTGCTAGAAAATGTGACCATTTTAGGTGTTACTAAGAAGTCTTGTTCCTGTTTTTTTCCCCAAAGATTTTATTTATTTATTTGAGAGAAAGAGAGCGAGCAGAGGGAGGAATGGAGGGAAAGAGACAAGCAGGCTCCGAGCTTATCCCGGAGCCCAGCACAGGGCTCAATCCCACGACACTGAGGTCATGACCCAGGTTGAAATCAAGAGCCGGACGCTTAACCCACTGAGCCATTCAGGCGCCCCTGGAAGTCTTATTTCTAACCAGTATCAGGACACTGGTACATGCAAAACAAATTAGGGTTTAATGCTAAACACTGTGGCGGGGTTAACTTGGGAAGAGGAATTTTTGTCAACTCAAACAAGCACACTCTATCTGCGTAGTTCTAAATTAGGACATGGACCTAAACTACTTAAAGAGACATAATAGATTTCAAAGGCAGTTTAAGAAAAAAACGGATGAAGAAAAGTTCAGCATTGCCTGGCAACAGGCTGCACTGACCCACATCTTTGTCCAGGTATGAAGATGGTGGACACCGTTTCATCTCTTCAGGCATTTCCACGCCAAGACGATATATTTATAATTACGGCAAACATTATCCAACATCTACCATGTGCCTGGCAGCATGGTAAGCAATTTAGGTAACTTGACTGCTATCTCTTTTTTAGGTTTCACAAGAGCTCCATGAGGTATGTACCATGATCACAATCTTCAGGTGACGAAAAGGAAGCATAGAGAAGTTAAATAACTTGCCCAAGATCAGAGAGTTGGTCTGGTTCCGGAGTCCATACCTTTATGTCACATCATAGCGTGAGTGTCTGCTTGTGCCATAGGCTTTGGGTACCTTTTTGCTATTCCTCGCTGTGACAGCCTTGCGAAGTAGATTTGCTTATCCCCACTTCACGGACTGGAACATGAAGATCAGCAGGGTTAAGTGATTAATCCAAAGTCACCCATCAACTAAGTGCTGAAATTAAAATTCAAACTCAGGTCCACCTTAACTGGAAGTTCATGTTCTTTCCACTCTACAACATGCCTCTTCAATCTAGAAGTAAAATCTTGTGGGGAAAAACATAGCTACAGCTGGTCATGCTTGGCTATTACATCTGTTAGTGTGTTTTACATACAGACATCAACTGCACAGAGAGGCACTGATACGTCAATTGCCTTTTTTCCCCTTTTAAAAAATAGACTTTATTATTTTAAAGAAGTTTCAGGTTCACAGCAATATTGACCAGAAGGTACAGAGATTTCTCATATACCCCTTATACCCACATCTGCATACCCATGGGTTCCTCCATGTCTTTAGATGGCATTTCTTTAAGCACCGAATAGAGTCCATTGTCTGAATGTACCTGTTTCTTTATCCAGCTACCGAAGGACATCTTGGTTGCTTAAAAGTTTGGGCAGTTATGAATAATTCTGTGTGGACATAAGTTTCCAACTCTTTTGGGTAAATACCAATGGGCATAATTGCTGGGTTATATGGTAATCATATAATTAGTTTTGTAAGAAACCATCAAACTATATTCCAAAGTACCCGTACCAGTTTGCATTCCCACCGGCAATGAGATTTTCTGTCACTCCACGTCCTCCCCACCATTGGTGTCATCAGTGTTCTGGAGTTTGGCTTTTCTATTAGGTGTAGAGTTACCTCATTGTTGTTTTAATATGTATTTTGTGGGTGAACTATGATACCGAGCATCTATTTGTATGTTCATTTTCCATCTGTTTGCCTTCTTTGGCGAGATGTTCAGTAAGTTCTTTTTTATAATTTTTTTTTGTTTTCTTACTGTTGAATTTTAAGAGTTTTTCATATATTTTGATAATAATCCCTTACCAGATATGTCTTCTGAAAATATTTTTTCTCAGCTCATTGCTTATCTTTTCATTCTCTTGACATTGTCTTTTGTACAGCAGAAATTTTTAATTTTAGTGAAGTCCAGCTTATGAATTATTTCTTTCATGGATCACACTTCTGGTGTTGTATCTAAAAAGTCCTTTCCAAATCCAAGGCCATCTAGATTTTCTCCTATGTTGTTTTCTAAAACTTTTATAGTTTTGCATTTTACATTTAGGTCCATGATACATTTTGGGTTAATTTTTAGGAAGAGTGTAAGTTCCGTGCCTAGATTTTTTTTTTTTGGCATCTGGATGTCCATGTGTTCCAGCACCCTTTGTTGAAAAGCTTCATCCATTGTATTGCCTTCACTTCTTTGTCAAACATCAGCTGATTATATTTATGTGAGTCTATTTCTGGATTTTATATTCTGTTCCATTGATTTGTCTATCCTTCTACCAATACCACACTGTATTGATTGCTGTGTCTTTACAGGAAGTCTTAAAGTTGGTAATGTTAGTCCTTCCCCTTTGTTCTTCTTCCATATAGTGTTGGCTCTTCTCAGTCTTATGCCTCTACATATAAACTTTAGAATCAGTTTATCAATATCCAAAAAAATAGTTTGCTAGAATGTTTATTAGAATTGAATTGAACCTAGAGATCAACTTGGGAAGAGCTAGCATCTTGACAATACTGAGTCTTTCTATCCATGAACATGGAATGTCTCTCCATTTATTTTAGTTATTTTATTTCTTTCATCAGAGTTTTGAAGTATTCTAATATAGACCTTACATATTTTCTTAGATTTATACCTAAGTGATTAATTTTTAAGAGTGTTAATGTAAATGGTATTATGTTTTAAATTTCAAGTTCTAGTTGTTCATTGCTAATATATAGGAAAGTAACTTTTGTAGTTTAACCTTGTATTATGCAACCCTGCTATAATTACTGAACAGTTCCAGGAGTTATTTTGTTAATCTTTTTGGATTACCTGCATACCCAGTCATGTCATCTGCAATCAAAGACAGTTTCATTTCTTCCTTCTCAATCTGTATAATTTTAACTTTCTTTTCTTATCCAATTGTATTGGCTAGAATTTCCAGGATAATTCTGGAAGGGAGTGGTGAGAGAGGAAATCCTTGACTTGTACCTAATCTTAGAGGGAAAGCTCTGAGTTTCTCAACATTAAGTATGATGCTAGCTATGTTTTTTGTACATGTTCTTTATCATGTTGAGGAAGTTTCTCTCTATTCCTTGTTTACTGAGAATTTTTATCATGAATGGTTGTTGGATTTTGTCAAATGTTTCTTCTGCATCTACTTATATGATGTGATTTTTCTTCTTTAGCCTATTGATGTGATGGACAATAATAAATGATTTTTTGACTCTATCAGATATCTGATAAAAAGTGAAAAATCTGAACTACCTGAGCATCAGACTATAAACATCAATACTATTAGATATTTGTTGCTAACAATCCATTTGATTTTAATAAAGATAAGCAGCAACACTGAATATTTTGGAATATAAAATTTCACTAATATAAACTTTATTTCCAGTCTGAGTTAGAAGTCTAACTAAAAGTGCTCAATGGCACAACATGGTTTAAAAATAAAGAAAAATGATGTGTCAATGTTGGGTTATTGATTTTAAAAAATGCACCACTCCAGTGTAGGATACTAATAGTGTGGGAAGTTGTACATGTGTAGGGATAGGGAGTATATGGGATCTTTGTACTTTCCATTTAATCCACTATGGACCTAAAACTGCTCTAAGAAATGAAGTCCATTAAAAAATAGAGGAAAAAAAAAAGAGAGAGAGAGAAGGTCTTGGGGTGCCTGGCTGACTCAGTTGGTAGAGCATGCAACTCTTGATCTCTGGGTTCTAATTTCAAGTCCCATGCCGGGCATAGAGATTACTGAAAATAAAATCTTAAAAAAAAAAAAAAAAGTCTTGGTAGGGATAGCTGATTTGCCTTTTACAAGAATATCTTCCATAAGTTACCTAAAATGTGAGGCTGCAATACTGTCACTTTCCTACAAATGGAGAACACCATTATGAAAATTGTATATCCAAGATGTTGACTGTTTTCACAGGTAGACTTTCAGAAACAAAGGAGGCACCTTCTTTACCTCACTCCAGAATCAGATTAAGAGTGAGCCTTATTGTTTCTTCACTTCTGTGATTAAAATTACAGTTAAAATGAATTAGGAGTCCAAAACATTAGGAGAGAAAGAAAAAGAAAATGGAACATTTTCGTTCAGAAGGAAATTCATCAGGAGTGGTAGCCAGACTGCCTGGAAACAATTT
This sequence comes from Ailuropoda melanoleuca, assembly GCF_002007445.2. Classification (NCBI taxonomy): domain Eukaryota; kingdom Metazoa; phylum Chordata; class Mammalia; order Carnivora; family Ursidae; genus Ailuropoda; species Ailuropoda melanoleuca. The sequence goes on from NC_048218.1 coordinate 106,962,459, forward strand.
TTCTTTTGAAAAAAAATTCCAAAAGTGGCACTGATCCAATGTATTTTTACCCTATTGAAAGCAATCTTATCTCTTTGGGCTACTTTAATTGTATTTTTGAATCAAAACATATCATTCAAATAATGCTTCCTGTGCCATCACATATTTAGACTCTGGGGGAGGTGAGTTGGAGTTTGTCCTTTGTTAAAGCTCTGTGCCCAGTTACAAAAGTCCATAATTTAGGAAAGATCACAACTACTTTTCTGACAGTTCTTTTCTTTTTTTTTTCTTTTTTAAAAGATTTTATTTATTTACTTGAGAGAGAGAGAGAGACAGTGAGAGAGGGAACACAAGCAGGGGCAGAGGCAGAGGGAGAAGCAGGCTCCCCACTGAGCAGGGAGCCCGATGTGGGGCTTGATCCTAGGAACCTGGGATCATGGCCCAAGCTGAAGGCAAACGCCCAACAACTGAGCCACCCAGGCGCTCCCCTGATAGTTCTTTTCATACTTTATTTTCTTTCCCAAAGTACAACAGAGTTCCCTAATGCCTTCTTCTCCTTTACAGATTTGTTCTTTTGGCTGCTGCTCAACCCTCAACTTGTATGCTCAGCAAAATTCAAAAGAACTTCTCTACTCTTGTTCTAATTCTAGTTTACAGGCACTTTTGTTTTGTTAACAAGATAAGTAGGTGGCTAACTAAAGATGGACATCAGGGCTTACTGGTTCTGCCCCTGAAGCCACAAGAAACTGGAGATGTTAGCCAAACATTCAATTTTCAGTGCTTCATACATACATTGGTCAATCTTTTGATTGCTTCCTCAACTCTGCAGTCATCCAAACTTATTTTTTATCTCATAATTTCCTGAAATAGCCGATGCAACATAGTATCCACTTTATACACTAAATGGCCGAGTCAATCTTACATCTACCCCTGGGTCACATAGTTCCTATGACAATAAGGATATAGTAGACATTTATACTGAAAGAGAGACGACAGGGAGACAATGAAATCTCTTCATATAGTGGTTGTGCTGGCATACTCAAGAAGGCTTCGATCTGTTCTCCCTAGCCCCAAAGGATACAAATCGAACCAAAAAGGGAGAGCAGCATAGATGTAGGTTTGGTTTAAAGAATAAACTTTCTATTTTTTTTAAGATTTTATTTATTTATGAGAGAGAGAGCATGAGAATGAGATCAAATGAGCAAGGGGGAAGGACAGAGGGAGAAGGAGAAGCAGGCTCCCTCCTGAGCAAGGAGCCCAATGTGGGGCTCAATTCCAGGACCCCGGGATCATGACCTGAGCTGAAGTCAGACGCTCAACCAACTCAGCCACCCAGGCGCCCAAGAATGAACATTCTATTAGCTCTGTCTGACAATGTGCTGAGAACATGAAGCTGTGTGTGTTGAGTTCCCAGGCACTGGAGGTGTAACAGCCAAGACCAAGAAGGGGTGTGGCACAGGGGCACCGAAGATCCCTCCCAACCCTGATTCATCGTGGGAACCACATACAGAATACGTGTATGTACATTATTCATAGAAGGCAAGGGGGAAATGCACAGATCCTCACTAGAACCGGGATTTCATATGCTGTTTTTTCAGCCCTGGCTCTGTCCTGACTTGCGCTACGGGCATTTGTGGGAGGGATTTAATGCCTCAGTGCTTGTTATTCATTTGTAAATGCAAAGGTAGGCCCCTGGTATCACAGTCGCTGGGAGGGAGACCTGACCTAGTCTTGGCTTTGTCACCAGGACACTGTGGACCAGTCATCTGATCCGTGCAGGTCTCAAGTTTTCTCACAGGTAAAACAAGTTAGATTAGGAAAACTCTGAGGTCCTTCCTGCTTTGATCGTCTACAGTAAAACCGTATCTCAAGGCTGTCAACTAAAAAGCAATAGGTGAATGCGATGACACTTTGACTAATGAAGTACAGGACTACTGTTTTCTAGTCAACCATTCTCATACAGTAATAATGCCAAGAGACGTGATCGCCTTTCCTGTCCGGCCTCAGGAAACAGTTTAAATGCCAATAGGCAAGCAGGAAAAAACAAACAAACAAACAAACAAACATATTTCCAGATTATTAACATCTGTTAGTGGTAACTATCAACTTGCTTCTACTAGCAGGAGAGGTTTTCAGATATTCATTCACTCAGCAACAATTTATTGAGCACCTATGAAGGTTGAAACCCTGGGGTGCCAAATCCTGAGGATAAAATGGTCGATCACAAATAAGGAAACGCACATTTTTTTTTAAAGATTTTATTTATTTATTTGACACAGGGAGAGACAGCCAGCGAGAGAGGGAACACAAGCAGGGGGAGTGGGAGAGGAAGAAGCAGACTCCCAGCGGAGGAGCCCGATATGGGGCTCGATCCCAGGACTCTGGGATCACGCCCTGAGCCGAAGGCAGACGCTTAACAACTGAGCCACCCAGGCGCCCCAGAAATACACATTCTTTACTTGAAAGGCTCACCATCTAGTAGAAAAGACCAACACGTGATAGGCAAAAATAATAAGTCAGTTTACTGAAGCACAAACTAAGATTCGGGAAGATGTGTATGGCTTGTTGCGCGCACTCCAAAAGAGAAAGCCGGGGTGCCGAGCTTTTCTCCTCCCAGTACTAGAAATAAAGAAAACTCAGCACACTGAGTCATCAAGGCTTAGTATTCATGGCAGTAATACCTTCCTTCACGTGGTGGAGGAAGGGCACAATTAGCCGTCACAACTTGTTACAGAAACAGATCCATTATCCATAAGGTTAATCCACTTTGAGCATGATAAGGCATGAAGAGGTGTGACACCCTGAGACTTCCCTCCGCTCCATTCAAATACAGTCCAGAGCCCCACAGCCAACCATCTTGTGCGCTGTTTGAACAAGACATACTCCTGCCCATGATTAATACTGCTTTGGTGTTTAGTTTGGAGAATCAGATAAACAAATAACAGTTTCTGCTTTCCTTTCCTCCTGTTCTTCTCTCCCAGTCGGGACAGGGTCTCTGTTCTTTTTGTGGCTGGGTAAAGGAGTTTTAGACAAACATTGAAAGGCTCCCTTATTTGAAGATTTCAGCTCAGGACTGATGTCTTCTGTCCCCAGAGGACACTTGGACCATGAATTGCCTCATTGTTTTCAGAGGAGAGCAATTTAGTGAGGAGTGTGGGTGTCTGAGAGACTGCAGTTCTGTACAGTCAGCCTGACCGTGATGCTGGCCCCAAGAAAAAGGGTTGGCTTGCCATCTAGTTCAGCCAGGCTGCGAAAAACGCAAAAACAAAGCAGGCATTTCACATGTGCAAAAGGTCACTTGTAGAAAGCCCTCATGGAATTCAGATTCATTTAGATTTGATCTTTTTTTTTAATTCGGACACCAGTATTCTTTTTTTTTTTTTNNTTTATTTATTTATTTGACAGAGATAGAGACAGCCAGCGAGAGAGGGAACACAAGCAGGGGGAGTGGGAGAGGAAGAAGCAGGCTCATAGCAGAGGAGCCTGATGTGGCTCGATCCCATAATGCCGGGATCACGCCCTGAGCCAAAGGCAGACGCTTAACCGCCGTGCCACCCAGGCGCCCCTGGACACCAGTGTTCTAAGCCATTTACTCTCAAAGAAGGTAGGTGTTAGGAGACTCTTCAAAAACCATCCTTTTATCATGACAGAGTCGAGGCAGTTCTAAACTATCTACTGAAGGACACAGTATTTATTCTACTCATACCAACTTTGTTTCCAAAATTATTTTAAGTGGCCAGGCTCCCAGTAAAAAGTCTACCCTAATTACAAACTCAGAGCAGGCTCAGTTTCTATCTGGGAACCTTACCCTACTTTGAATTTTGTTTCACTTGCTGACATGACAATGAGGCGGAAGCCGCGGGCAGTGCCAGAAGGGCCGCCACCACGGCCGTAAACGAGCAGGACTGACTGGGCACGTCAGCTGGCCCGACGCCTCAGGAGCTGCCCACTCGAAGGCTGGCTGGCAAACACGCTTGGCACAAAGTTGGAGCGCCAACAGCACAGTTGGGGTTAAAGCGGCACCCCCGCAAGCCCTCAGATTACTCAAGCAGGGAAGCCGAACAGAAAGACAAACCCAACGTTCGTCCAGATTTTGCTCTGGCTACACTCAGTGACACGCTCTCTACATATTCAGCCCACTTCAGCACTCTCCGTCGTGGGGCTTTGTGAATGCCTGTAAAATTCTGTCTCTTATAAGCGCTTGCATTCTTATCCATGGCAGGCATTTTAAGCCACATGGACAAATGTCAATACCAGCCAGGTATTTTTGAATAAGTAGCTACTGGCAGCGTATGTTTTCCCACTCCCTCCTCTCTTCACTTTCCTTCAATCTGAAAAGGTCTTCTGGTAATAGCACCCCACCAAAATTCCTATCAAATTTGTCAATGTTCATTCTAGAAAGCTGTAATACTTGATTTCTCAAAAGGTTGGACAATTTGACGACTCCCTCCTTTTCCAAATTCTCTTTCCTTGGCCTCTCTGCTTTCCATCTACTCATTTTGGCCTTTTCTTCTCAGAGTCCTTTCTTAAGTGTCCTGTTTCCTCAGGTCTTGATTTCAGGACTCTTCTAGTTTTATATTTTCTTCCTAGGCCATCACATCTGTTCCCAGTGCTTTAGTCCCCAAGAACATGGGATGGTTTCAACAAGTACTTCCAACTCAGTTCTTACTGAGCGCAAGTCCTATGTAGTCCATCGTTTCCTGGAAACAACCACATAGATAACACCCCCACCCCTCCCGACTGCTCAAAATGAATATTTCCAATACAGAACTCTTTCTCTCTTCCCCATCCCCAACTTGCTGCCTTTCTTTGTCATCCCATATTCCTTTAAATGGTGCATCACTTCCCAGGGGGAGGAATTGGGGGGAGGAGGGTCATCATCGATTTGCCCGTTTCCATCACTCTCCTATCTCATCCACCACCAGATCTTGTTGAGTTTTCTTTCTTAATGTCTCCTGAATCTGTCTCTTCTTCTTTTTGTCCCTGCCATCAGCTGTCACCTGAATTGCGGATCTCCCGTAGCCACTCAGGACCTCCTACAATCTAAAACATTTTCCAACCAGATCATTGGTTTTAATAAGCATCCAACTTAAAACTGACAAATGGCTTCCCACTGCTCTTGGGATTAATTCCAAAATCCTAAATCTACCCCTAAGGTCCAATGCTGGCCTCTCTCCAGTCCTATTTTGGGCTACAACTATTCATTAGCTGTGATGAGGCAATTGGTTTCTCTTGTATGGTCTTTCCAGTCTCGAGGCCTCTCACATGCTATTTTCTCTTTGGCAGAGAGAGCTTTACTCTTTTATGTCCTTCTAGTTTCAAACTCAGTTGTGCTCCCCTTGCCCAGTGCTCTGTCAGCTCTACACATCCCCCCATCATAACAGTCCTTTTATTTTATTATAACAGACGTTTTTTTCTACAACTGTTTTCTGCCAATGCACAGTAATTCAGTAACAGTGGGATCTAATTTATCTTAACATCCCCAAGTAACTGAGAACACAGTACAGCCTCCATAAATATTATTGAGAAAATAAATTAGTGAATTTTATATGCATTTTTGTGAAATTATGAGTATACTTATGAACAATTTTTAAATGCTTTACAGAATTTTTGGTTAGAAAATAAAATGTACCTTTGCATTTATTCATAGAAAGAAATACTAGCATTTGTGTGTTGGTTGATATTCAAAGAAGAAAATAATAGGGTTATGTTTCTATCATTCCGTCGATATAGAAGCCATCTGTTCTCTGTAAAAAAACTTATTTTGTGGAAAGGAAAAACTAAACCCAAATGAGTTGTGGTAAGATAAAATTTAAAAATTTTATGTCAGTGTTTTTTTCCCTTCCCCAAATTATTCACGTTGCTGCACATCTCTGTTGGACGTGGGCGGGGGGAGGAGAGAATGGCACACGTCAGCAGCGGATACATGGCAAGTAGAGGCCAATGCTTAGAGCTACTGTGGAAGGCAGCATGTGAACAGAGACGAGAGAGGACAAAAGAACAACAGGCAAACATACCCCTACCCTCAGCCCTGCTCCTATGAAGCTCCTCTCCTCATCCAGGGACTACCCCGGGAGAAGGAAGGGTGAACCTTGGAGAAGAGAGCCGCTCTTCCTGGAAGGTCAAGCTTCAGCTGGCTAGGTGATGCCCTTAACTGATGGTACAATTACCTGAAAGAAGCTGTTGTTTATGGTTGTTTGGTTGGTTGGTTGGTGGTGGTGGTTGTTTTTTAAAGATGTATTTATTTGGGGCGCCTGGGTGGCACAGCGGTTAAAGTCTGCCTTCAGCTCAGGGCATGATCCCGGCATTATGGGATCGAGCCCCACATCGAGCTCCTCCGCTATGAGCCTGCTTCTTCCTCTCCCACTCCCCCTGCTTGTGTTCCCTCTCTCGCTGGCTGTCTCTCTGCCGAATAAATAAATAAAAATCTTTTTAAAAAAAATAAAATAAAAAATACGGGGTGCCTGGGTGGCACAGCGGTTAAGCGTCTGCCTTCAGCTCAGGGCGTGATCCCGGCATTGTGTGATCGAGCCCCACATCAGGCTCCTCCGCTATGAGCCTGCTTCTTCCTCTCCCACTCCCCCTGCTGTGTTCCCTCTCTCGCTGGCTGTCTCTATCTCTGTCAAATAAATAAATAAATCTTTAAAAATAAAAAATAAATAAATAAAATAAAAAATAAAGATGTATTTATTTATTTTAGAGAGAGAGCACAAGTGGGAGGGGCAGAGGGAGAGGGAGAGAGAATCTCAAGCAGGTTCCAGGCTGTGTGCGGCGCCCCACACGGGGCTCAATCTCACGACCATGAGATCATGACCTGAGTTGGACACTCAACTGACTGTGCTACCCAGGCGCCCCTAGAGGCTGTTGTAAACAGAGACTGAGTCACCCCCAAGTGTAGATAGTGGATGCCATCACAGAGCAGCAATAAGGACTCGTGAACAAGTCAGGTTTGTTATTGGGGAAGTAAAAGAACTCTAGAGTTCTGGTCATCTGAGTCATGGTTTATAAGTGTAAATCTAATGTAGAGAGAAGTCGAGTCTTTGATACAATATTTAGGAGATTGCCTTGCTCATGTGGGTGAGCTGAATATAAAAGCTAGGTCTCAGCCCCCAAATTGACTCAAGAATGAAAGTCTCATTTTTAGATGTGAATTCTTATCCTTTCCAAGCTACTATGCTAGTAAGAACACGATAAGAACAATCCGGGGTCACAAAGAACCTCCAATAAAAAAGAACCGCGAGTTTTCCTACTCTTGATAGAAGACGTTTTTGTTTCTCCACCTTTCTTCTTTTCCGCCCCTCCCACGTCTCCCTCCCTACCTCTCTGCCTCCACTTTTAAGCTATCTCTCACTTTTAAAACATGAATAAAAATGAAATATGAAAAAAAATTGAAGAGTTTCAATCTTTTGATATTCTCTTCTAGCCTCAAGTGAGCTATTTTTAAAAATGCTAACTGGCATATGCAATCAAGAATTGAGAAAGGAAAGTCTTAAGATAAAATATGAATGATAATATATACAATATAATTTAATCATAATTTTTCTCCTTGCCCACAGAGAGCTAAAGGATATAATTTGGGGTGCCTGGGTGGCTCAGTCACTTAAGCATCTGCCTTCAGCTCAGGTCATGATCCCAGGGTCCTGGGATGGAGTCCTACATTGGGCTCCCTGTTCAGCGGGGAGCCTGCTTCTCCCTCTCCCTCTGCCTGCTGCTCCCCCTGCTTGTACTCTCTCTCTCTGTGTCAAATAAATAGATGGAATCTCTAAAAAAATATAAATAAATAAATAAATAAATAAATAAATAAATAAAGAATATAATTTATTTTGTCAATATTTAACATAACTTAATTAGAACTATTGGTAATAAACCAATAGCAGCATACTGATAAATATCACTCTGTTACACTAAGCTCAGAGTTGAAAGTAAAACTCTTACAACTGGTATTCTTGATTAAAATTTCTTAACAAGCTAACTTTACCACACCATTAGTAAAGGACTATCCCTCTCCCACTCACTAGATGTACTAGCTTTTCCAGTGCAGTCTGTGACCTTAGGGTTTATGAAACATTCTTGTCAAGTTTCCTAATGACTTTCAGGAGGATCCATAAACAATAAAATGTCGATACAAATACGTAAGAAAAACTGAATGCAATTCTGACCACCTTGTCCCGGAAAGATACGCATTACTACAGAACATCATTTGTACTGGTATATTCCATTCCATTGCATGGGTGTGCCTGTACAGCGTATATGTATAAAATGTAATTACGTAACTGTGACCTGCACATCTTCGAGGACAAGCCCACATAAAGCCCCTCAGCGTCCACTGAGCAACACGAACAGACTGGAGAAAATTCAGTGGGCCTCTGACTGCATCTAGCATGTGAGAGCAACAGCTGTGATGTGGCCCCTTGACAATTCAACCAGCAGGCCTGCCCAGTGGAGTCCTCTGTGGCAGAACTCTCCAACGGGGGACCACAGAAAAGGAGAATCACAAGCGAGGCTGGGATACTGAGAGTCAGGATGGGTTAGGTGTGTCTGAAGTCCTGATTTTTGAAATGCAACATGCTTTTGCCCATAAGGGTGAAGACAGGAGTTATGATTCAGGGAAGTTCATAATTTCTGAAAACTAAATCCTAAAGGCAAAGAAAGTAGGATTGTATAATTAATCCTCTCTGTACTGACAGGTTTTTAATGCAGGACTCTATAGCTTTAGGCTCATCCGTAGACAGAAGACTTAGTCCCTTGGTCACCACAACTTTCAAATAAACCTGTTTCTTCTGCAAAGCTCGCTTGGGAAGGCTTACCAGACAGCAGCTTCCTGGGCTGCTCCCAGAACCTCCACTTCCGCCAAGGCCCAGACACACAACGGGAGCGGCCATCCTAGGTTACTTCGGCTCCTCCGCTCTGACCAGCAGCCAGAAACTGGGGGTGGAGAAAAGAATTAACATCAATAGAAACATTTCCAATTTTTACAAAATACAAGGTTCAAGCTAACCACAAATACAGGAGGGAGGTGAGGGGTCAGAAATAAGCGTTACAAATTATATCTTGCATTTGGGCCTCAGAATCACTTACCAGAGATTAAGCTCTGTGAAAGCAATGGCCATGTCTGTTGCTACATTTTTTTTTTTCCTCCAAAATCTAGTTTAGGGCTTGTGCACTACGAGGTAGTCAGGAAAGACGTGTGAAAGAAAACAAGGAAGGAAGGAAGACAAAGAGGTACTGGATTTTGCTGTATGGCTGAAGGACGTAAAGAGAACTTTCGAGGTTAAAGGTCGCCTTCTGGGTTATTTTTCTTCAGGTAAAAAACATGACATGGATTTAATTAAAATAAGAGGCTTAGTATAATTATTATTAGCAAGCATTAATTAAGTAATGTACAATACATGCTTACTAGCGGTGTTTAAGGAGTCCTAACAGAGAAAAGCCTTTACTACAATGTTTCTACCCCCAGAATCCTGACCTTCATATTTCTACTGACCAACGCCATGAGGAAGGTGCTCTCTTTGGGCTCAGCAGCATTTCTGATTCTGCCTTCAGAGGGAAAGAGCTTTGAAACTTCACCTACAACCGACAGAGTGAAAGAAGATGGGAAGAAATGTGTGAAAGATCCTATCAGATGTGGTTAAAGAGGTTGAGAGTTGGAGTAAGCCTTGGAACGGCGTCATTCATTCAAGACATCTGTCACTACGAGCACTGCCTTGTGCAAACACAGGCTGCAGAGAAATGTGGACACCAATATTATGCTCTGCTAACTCCTTTACCAGCGAGCTATTTCTTACTGTAATTTCTTCAAGATATAATGGACTTTGTGACGCCTGGGTGGCTCAGTGGGGTAAGTGTCTGCCTTTGGCTCAGGTCATGATCCCAGGATCCTGGGATGGAACCCTGCGATGGGCTCCTTGCTCAGTGAGGAGCCTGCTTCTCCCTCTCCCTTTGCCCCTCCCCCTGCTTGTGCTTGCTCTGTCTCTGACAAATAAATAAATAAAATCTTCTTTAAAAAAGATATAATTTACCAAAATGTCTACAATTCTGGTTTATATATCCACATGTTGGTACAAAACTGAATTATGTTACAGTTATCTAAATTTTAATGACTGACATTTATGTTATTAAACCTCTTTTGTCTCTTTTTTTTTTTTTTAAAGATTTTATTTATTTATTTGACAGAGATAGAGACAGCCAGCGAGAGAGGGAACACAAGCAAGGGGAGTGGGAGAGGAAGAAGCAGGCTCATAGCAGAGGAGCCTGATGTGGGGCTCGATCCCAGAACGCCGGGATCACGCCCTGAGCCGAAGGCAGACGCTTAACCACTGTGCCACCCAGGCGCCCCAGTGCCACCCAGGCGCCCCACTCTTTTGTCTCTTAACTTGTTTTGATTACTACTTTTATGTGCAAGTATTTAAAATATATTGCAAATATGAAATTCTATCTCTAAAAACTCCAAAACAAAAAAAAATTCGTCCACTTCTTCAAAGAGACTATTTTTACATGTTCAAGATAATATTATCACACTTAACAAATGTCACAATTCTCTAATATTAGCTAATATAAAATCCATATGCAAATTTCCTCACTTGACATAAAAATGTTCCTTACAGACAGCTGTCTAACTTTACACCTTAAAGTTCCCACCCACACCCACACGTCCCATCACACACGTGCATTCTCATATAGACCTTTTAGTCCCTGTCTTTCTTCAGGCAATGGAGCATAGTGATACTGGGAAGTCTGTCCCTCCCTTAACATCCTCTTCTCTGGTCACTCTCTCCCCCGACCCCACTTCCTACTCAGCCTCTCCAGGACAGCATGGAAGATGCAGGTGGTCAGTTTTACAATTAAAAACACATTTCTGAACACACTGTTCCAGAGAAGCTTTGTGCTCCAAACCCATTTGGGGACTTGGACTGCTTCAGCTATTATGACAGCTCTCAAAGAAGCACTTGTACGATTCGGAAGAAAACTTCCCTTGATTTCTGGCCATATTTTTGTACTCAAGGAAGCACACAGGAAGGACAAACAGCCCCCACTAGTATTGGCACAGATGACCAGAGCTGGGCAAGTGTCCCCAGAAAGGCTGGGCCTGTTTTCAGTCTGGAACCTCTGTAATCCTCCTCCCTCCCCATCCTAGTTTCTAGAACATACCACAGATAAAGTTGGCATGCATGAATATTTCCAGCCACTGAGAATATTAATGTGAAAGTGGGATCACACGCACATGAAAAGGACATCCGAATGCACACATTTTCAGAAGCAGGTGTTAACTTTAGTTCTGAACCCCAAAGATTGTTACTGACACGACTGAGAACCCAAAATGTGATGGGTGGTGGGGACGGAGGAAAGGAGCATTTTCTCATTTTCTTTTCCCATTTACTGGAAAACGTTTTGTGGAATGACTTCACCGTGAAAAGCAGTCTTTACATTTCAAAAGTACCTGTTAGTGGCAGCGACTGCTTAATTCACAGGGTGCAACCTGTAATCTTTTTCCCTTCAACAGGTAATTTGGAACACCCTTCTTCCAGAACCTTGTCCAGTTGCAGATTTCCCCTATTATGGGAGGCAGCGTGTTGACTGCAGGGGGACAACAGGAACAGGAGGGCAGGTGAGGAGTGGTTGTGATGCAGATGGGAACCCTTCACTGAATCAGGGCTGCGGGTCATCATTACAGGGCTAGCCCTATGGAAACATATTCCAAACATTCTGGGTTTTCAAGTTACTGGGTTTTCTAAACAGTTCCTGAAACAACAACTTTTTTCAGAACTTTTTCTCCAAGGGATGCACCTTTGTGTCAGCCACATTCTCCAAGGTCGCGTGCAGTCTGCGGTGTCTCAGAAGACACCGAAGGACTTGGACCAATTAGGGAACACCTCTAGCCTACAGGGCACTTTTGTGCATATTAAAAAGAAGAGTTCCCTCCGGGGAGATAAATAAGAAAAAGTGACCCCTTGGAGCAGATGCAGCCCCCCCCCCCAGGAAATGGTGAGGCAACAGAAGCAGCCTTGTGCAAAGGAGAAAGGCTTCTCTTCTCCCCAGCGCAAGGAGGAGCCCGCTGCGGTGAACTGGGCGAGCAAAACGGGGCTATGTCTTAGCCCCAAGCCTCCTCATTGGTCGAGGACTCTGGATCTGCATAGCCCCTACAGCTTTTTTATTTTTCTCCAGAGTTTTAACTTTATTTTTTTTCTATAATAATATTTTTTTATTATATTATGTTAGTCACCATACAGTACATTCCTGGTTTTTAATGTAAAGTTCGATGATTCATTAGTTGCATATAACACCCAGCGCACCATGCAATACGTGCCCTCCTTATTACCCATCACCGGCCTATCCCATTCCCCCACCCCCCTCCCCTCTGAAGCCCTCAGTTTGTGATCCTACAGCTTTATCTGGAGTTCCGGCCCCAAATTCCTAACCAAATCCCTGAAGGTGCTAGCCTGTGGGTGAACTTGCATTTTAACACAATGCATCTTTCCCCCTCCGTGCTTTTGTAGCATCTTCAGCACTACCATCACCCTTGGCCTTATCTGCATTAGGCTTCAAAACAAGAAATATGGAAAACAGATGAGATCATAGCAGAGTAAGCAAGAGGATGGAAGAAAGCCACCCTGCGCACTCATCACACGAGAAAGCGAAAGGCAGTCACTCTACCGGCCGGGCTGAGACAAATGACACGTGATATGCGCAGTTCACTGCAGACACAGAACTCTGTGCTGGTACATGTATTTCTAAGATGACCAGCAATATACAAATGGCACTCTTGGAGACGTGCTAAATAACGTGTACCCTGCACACACCCAGCCTCTCACCCACAAGCACCCCCTGCACATAATGGCCATGGATGCAAGTCCCATAATGTGTCTCTGTCTCTGTTTCTCTCTCTCTCTCCCTCTCTCGCATACAAATGCACTGTTTGTTCATGGCTCATGTGTTAACTTATGATTTTAAATAATAAGAAAGAGAATGTTCTTGTCTTTCAGTCTTCCATTATTCTATTTCTAAAAGGTCCCTTTGATTTCCCCAGCTCATTGTCTGGTAGACACAGCCAAAAGAAACTTTACTTTAAATCCCTTTTCTATTATGGTTTTTCAGAGAAGATTACATGGGAGTTATTTCTATTCTAGGCTTTAAAATTATAATTAATACACTATAGTCATTTTAACACAGCAAAAAAAAAATGTTTAAAGTTTTCAGACAATGGACAAGAATTCTAATAACTCTTGTAGAAAAAAAAAACCAACTGAAATTGTGGATCGCCCCATACTTTTGGGAGGTTTTCAGAGAAGTTGTAGAGGAAAGAGTTTGTTTTGACTAAATGCCCCCCCCCCGGAAAAAAACCCCAAACTTTCATTAATGTGAAGCTGGAAAATCTTGTATCATCCTTCCATTTTCTTACTCCTTATTTAAGTACCCAGTGCAAATGTTAAGGGCACAGACACACAGCTATTGAGTTAGGACAATGAAAGGTTGTTGTTTTTTTTTAATGTACGTTGAACTTTCACTGTTTTGAGCCTGTATTATGTGGACTCATATACCCCATGAAAATGTAAAGCACACTTCTGTAATTTAAGAGACAGGGACTATGAAGAGCATGAAGAAACTCAAAACCCATTCAGAGTCTTTGAGTGCTGGGTATGACTTTCTCCTGCCCACGGCGATATTCGATGCCACCTTGACAACTTATCTGATTGTAGGCATTCCAGGGAGCAGTGGGCGTTCAAGGATAAAGTACAACCTATGACAAACCCTGCCTCAGAATTTAAAAAACTCAAAAGCCTACAGGGACCAAAGAGAAAAATGAGTGAATGGGAGCGGTTGCCTAGTAAACATGTAGAACTATTGTGTATTTCCCTGAAAAACCATACTCTCCATTTTTCTTGAAATACGCGGTAGTGTTGGCATGACATGGCACTTGTTACCCCCAAACTGACAGAGACACGAGCAGCAGAGAAATATTTCCAGTGCTAAAAGAACAATGACAACAAAAGCCTGACTATGCTGGTATAGTGACTGGCAACTGTTTCCAGCCTCAGTGCTAGAGAGACAGAGCGAGGGATCAAATTTGTGCTGTCCTAGAAAGCCCGTGTCCTGTCTAATGGGGTCAGCTGCTTCTCAGCCCACGACATCGTTGTCACATGGAAATATGCAAGCTCACTCTTTCCTTCTCTTCCAGTTTTTCAAGGGAAGATGGGAATACAGATTTTTAGGGAAAATCTCCAATTTTAAAGTGTTACCTTGACTTCTTTAAAAGTAGGTGAGTCAAGGAAGACACACCACGCCCTTCATCTTGTAACCTTTAGTCTACATCACACAGTCTAAAACTACAGGGACTCCAAACGTTCTCAAAATGTTTCAGAACTTAGAGCAGAAATCAGCGAGCAACATGCAGTATCAATGTAGAAGAATGATGCAAAGCAAATCCTTTCACTGTTTTTATTCAGTGCAGGATAAAAGCTGTTCAGTCGCCCCTTCCAAGAGTCTGTGATTCTCTGATTTATTGCTGGCAGCTTTTTTTCGGCATTCAACACCCGTGTCATATACTCCGGGAGGACGGGCCCTATTTTGGCTGCGTGCTCTCATTCCAGGTATGTATTTGCACCTAAAGATCACTACGCGAGAAAGTTCCTTCATGTTTCTCCACCTGGTCAAGAATGCTGTCTATGCTGGTAATAGTTGCTACACATTCCCCGGAAGAGGGAACAGGTGCGCTTAAGGCACACATATCCGCAGATGCACATTCGTTGCCTGTGAAAGATGTGACCGAGGCCAAGAACCCAAACTACTGATTTCCCACTGGCTCTGGAGCTCTTTGTTCGCACTATATAAAGAACTCCAGGGGCGCCTGTGTGGCTCAGTTGGGTAAGTGTCTGGCTTTTGGTTTCAGCTCAGATCATGATCTCAGGGTCCTTAGATCAAGCCCCAAGTCTGGAGCGCAGAGCCCACTTGAGATTCTCTCTCTCCCTCCCCCTCTGCCCACCCCCCACTTACGCATGTGCGCTTGCTCACTCTCTCTCTCTATAAAATAAATAAATAAAATCTTTTTTAAAAAACCCTCCAGACGAACACATATAATTTTACTAGTTTGACTTTCAGGCACAAATCCATTCCTGGTATCCTATCTTCAAAAGATGAGCCAGACATCTTGAAAAACTCAAGGGTCCCTTGAGCAAGAGGCCTAAACTCTAGAAGATGCTGCTCCAAGCCCCTCCTTGACTCCCATTGTTTTTTCCAAGGAATAAATTTCTCTAGACCTCACCTAACCACTTCAACTATGATGGAGCAAAGAGAAGTGAAAGATCAAATCAGAAAACCTTTCTTCCTGAAGGCTTGATGTGGTCCAAGGTAGACAGTGAATTCTTCCTCCTTTTCGGCTCTCTCCTTTGGTCCTACTTGGCCTTTCAGGGATGAAGACAGTTTGAAACTGAAAATCTCCCATGCTGTAATTCTGGAATATCTGCAAATACTTTCTCCTCTCAATCTCTGCCTCTCTCTCTTTCTCTCTCAATCTTTTTCCCTTCTCTACCTCTTTGCTGCTATATGTCCTACCCCACAATTGCTCAAAATAAAATAGTAATAATTCTAACGTCACTGATTTCTCCTAAGTCATATGGTAAGCTCCAAGAGTAAATTAATAGTGCTCGACTTTTTCAGCATTAATCTCTTTCACTGTTGGCCAGTACAAGACTTCCCTGGACTCCCCAAGGTAGACACCTCCAAACAAGTAGGAAAGTTTTTGAAACTCAAATCAAGAAACAAAATGAACAAAAAAAGAGAAAAGAAAGAAAAAACAATTTTCATCTATCTTTAAATTCAGCCCAAGGCTCACATATGGAAGAGTTTTTAGATAAAAATTCCTCCCAAAGTTCTAACCTCTTAAACCACAAAGTCAATCCACACAATTCAAATCTGAACTCTTTCGATATAAATGACCTGTTTCCCATCCCCTTTAAGGATTAATCTCTAAATTTCAAAGGGAATTCTTAATTGGATAGGCGGATCTTGGGGAAAACAAAGCAATTCTAACTCAGAAATAAACCACACCATGTTATACCTTTATTAAATTGCTAGCATTTGACATCAATTCTCTAAATACTGGACTTTTGATCAATCCTTAGGAGCTCTTTACACATGACACCTTTCTAGAAAGGAATGGACCAACAGGCCTGACTCAAGTCACTGTTGATGTGCGTATCCAGAGAGCCTGTAGGGGCTGTCAGGCAACCACAGTGAGCCTGTGCGGAAGGAGAAGCCCACATGTGTGTATGAGTGAGAATATCTGTGCTGGAGGCAGGCAAAGGCTGCTCCAAGGGTGCTGCCCAATGTGTTGTTGGAGAGGAAGCGAAGGCAGGTGCTCTGAGACAGCACTTCCGGTCCAGTGTTGGGAGAGCCGAGTCTCGCTTGCAGGAAGTTGCTCCCGGGGACAGAGTGGGAGGCCCGGCTCCGGGGGAACGCAGTCTTCAGGCGATTCTCAAATGCAGCACGTTTGCAGGTCTCCCTCGGCCAGCTCAGGAATAGACACGGTTTCGTGAGAGCCACGCAGGATGATCGTCTGGCTAAAATCGGAAAAGAGCGAAGCCGTTTGTATTGATGGAGCAGGCGCCGTGCCAGTTGAAACATTCTTACACAACCCAGCCACTTGGGATGATTTGTACATCTTGGAAGCCGGCACAATACGCAGCTTAAGATACTTGGAGCTGAGAAATGAAAACAAAGGATGTGGTCTCTCTGCGGCTCCCTGACCTCAGGGATCTGTGTGGTTTCCATGATTATAAATTACCTCAAAAGAAATCGAGTTTTAGATTCAGAGAAATTATTCTGAGCAGCAGAATCCCACGGACTGAATTGCCATGCCAAACTGTCAGATAGCCGGTCTGGTTCGGTTCCTTTTCGAACGTCGTTATGGCTAGTTTTCCCTCTCGAAGTCACCTTCTGGCTTGGCAAACGCGAACTGCAGACGGTGGAACATCAAGGAAGCGCGGCCGGCGGTGGCGGTGCCTGGAGAGCACGAAGGCGCTCCACACCCAGCTGGCGGGCGAAGTTCACTCGCAGGGTGGGGTTTCTCTAAAACGGCTCCTTCTGCTTTGGCTGATAAGGAAGCGTGCTTCCTGTTTCTGTCAGGGCAAGAAACTTCAAGCAGAAGTTCAGCCGGCACCACAGAGCCCTGGCCCTCTCCCCTCCTAACTCCAGCTTCCGGCCTTTTGCTCTTTGCCGGCTGCATTTAGCGAAGGGGCTCTTTGGTATCCTCGGTCTAGCCGTGGGGCAGAGGAAGGCGCTTGCCCGCGGCTGTCCCCTCTCCCGGACACCAGACTAAAGGATCCCTTGAAAATACCAGAAATGGGAAGCTTGTCACCTAAGTCTAGATCATGCTGTTGCTATTTTTACGGTGATACATTTTTACTGAAAAGCTAATGTATCACTGAACGCAATCCATTCTTCTTGTAATGAATAGCTGTCATTTCTTCTTCCTATGCCCAGCGTCCAATCTCCTTCTTGTGTGGAGGGAATTCTCCTTATGAGTATTGGTGGCAGGTGGAGACCTCCTCCCAGAAAAGAACTTGAAAAAGAACTTGCTTCCTCTGTGTTCCCGAAGCCAGGACACAGGCATGTGCCCATTAGATGCTATCCCATAAGATGTTGGTGTGGGAACAATGATGCAAAATGTATTCTTCAGGCTGGGGTGGCAAGACCCCCGTCAGTTTCCAGCGTGATGAGCAATGGTGGTGGGTGCCTCAGAGTCTGTTCCTAGAAATGGTGGCATCAGTGTCTATGCAAGACTAGTTCTGCTTGGCTTGACGTTGGACAGTGTTGAGTTGTCTATTCCTGGCTAAAACCTCCAAGCTCACGTGGGGATAAATTATATTTCTGCTTAAATAAACAAACCAATTTCTCTTGTGTGTGACCTAAAAACCCTAAGTCACCTCCTTAGCCTCAATTTCAAATTCCTTCCCCAGCTTTTCTCTCTCTCTCCTCTTCCTCCTGTCCTCCCTTCCCCTCCCCCTCTTCTCTCCTTTCCCGCACACCCCTCTCCCCCTACCCACTTCTCCTCTCTTTGCCACCTCCCCGTCCTGCTTCTCCTTCTCTCCTGCCCCTTACCCTCACTGCCCACCCCCATTATTTTGGCTCCTATCTTCAAGTCATCATTGATAGTCCTATCTCGAAAGTGGCAGATCTGAAAAGAAACTCTCCACTCCCATTTTGTAGTTGACAAAACTGAGACCTCACAGGTATACACTAATTATTCCAGTCAAACAGCAAGAATTTAGGATGGTTTCTTCCTAATCTAATGCACCTAGAACTGTGCTGTCCTATCACCTAAGAGGTATACATGTCATGTTCTTTGAAGATGATTGGGCCACTAATTTCATTCTATAAAGAAATAAGGAGAAACAAAAGAGTATCTATTTCTATAGTTTTCCATGGTCTCTGAGATAGAAAATAGTAGATGGTTATGTGTTTGCACCTAGTCCATGTTTATTTGGTGACTTCTATGTTTATGTGATGTGAAAAAAAGTGGGGAGGACACCTGGAAAATCACCTCTGTTGGCCCAGTAAATCAAGGATTATCTCTTATCTGTATTAGTATTTTAAACAAGGAAAAATTATTTGATACTTTGTATAAACACAGTGCTCTTTCAAAAGGTTAATCTTGTCATTCTCAAGTTTAAAATCACACTGTGGCTTCCTGTTGCACTTTAGAATAGAGTCCAAAGTCAAAGCAGAACGACAGTATCACTTGAATTTGGCTCTGGGACACTTGTGAGAAGAAGGGGGTCCTATCGGTCATCACAATGAGACAGCAGGCACACACAGAGACCACATCACCAAACCGAGATGCCGGGTTACCCTACCCCTTGTTCTTCACTTTCTCGTTGACCTCATGTAGTACCGCTAATCTCCCAGCTCAGTTTGCTTCTGCCCTGCTGGCATTCTTTTTTGTTTGTTTTGTTCCCCTTTGGGTATCTTAAGCTATTTATCCCCCCAGAACCTTTGCACTTGCTGTGCCTTCTGCTGGGAACTTCTCTCCCTATCTATTCACTTGGCTGCTTCCATGTCATTCTGGACTCCACTCAAATTTAGTTTTCTAAGAGTGGCTTCTTTTGACTATCCTAATACTGCACGCCCCTCCCTACTCCCCCTTCTAGTTATCCTTTATTTAAAATAATCATGTTTATTTATTGGTTTAACGTCCATGAAGGCAAGGACCTTGTCTCTCAAGTCCACTTCTTTATCCGCAGTGCTGAGGGCAGTGACTAGCACACAGCAGGCACTTAAATTTACTTGTCAAATGAACTGACTATGTGGGAATAGAATTAGAAAAGAATGCCACACAACTGTACTAACAATGACTGCGGATGTGCAGTCAAGGACATGTTAACATTCCACACACACACACACACACACACACACACACACAACATGGCAAAAACATAGTCCCTGTGCGAGCATCTTTATTTCTTCGATTTTAGTAACTCTATAGAAAGTTACATTCCTATTAGCCCAAAGGCACCGAGTGATTTCAGAGAGGCTCATACATCACATAGAAGATGAGAATCAATGAATTCATCTTTCTCCTCACGAGATTACAACTATTTACTTTCTGCTACCCTGTGCCTACCCACATTTTAATTCCTTCAGAGAATGTTAAATCCCAGGTAGCACACCATTTTACCTCCAGGTGCTTGACTATGTATCTCTCATAGGCAATGCTTGTTTGATAGCTCAACTACAGCAGTATCATATCTAGCAAGATTAATAAATAATTCATTAACACCTAACATAAGATTGTGCTCAATTTTCTCCAGTTATCAAAAAACTATTTTTATAACTGGTTTGTTTGAATCAAAGAATAAAAAAGAACCAAATGTTACGTTTCATTCCTATGTCTCATAAGTTTCTTTTGATCTATCACACTCCTTTCTATGCCAGTTATTTGTTGAAGAAATGGGGTCCTTTGCCTTATAATGTCCCACATTCTGGATCTGGCTGACTTGATCTTCAGAGTGCCTTCTACGTGTTGCTTTATCTTGCGTATTTCCTGCAAGTTCACAGTGAATGATTCAGAATCTCTTTTTTCACTTGGTGCTACTTTCTTCCCATTTATATCACATCAAGAACAGGATGTCTGGATGTCACCCTCTCAGCAATGCTCAGATTGATCCCTGGGTTCAGGGCTGCCAGGCCCAACCATCCACTCTAACCCTCTCCCTCCCAACTTTTCACCTACTGATTAGCAGTCATTAATTATCATTACCTACATCTATTCCTTTGCTAGCAATTTCAAAAACGGACTTTTTTTTTTTAAGTCTATAGTTTTTCCTTCCTCTCTGAAGGTGAACTTTTCTTCATCAGCTGTTTGGTTGCCTTAAAATTTGGTCCTTACAGGAAAGGCAGAATAAATGTTCTAGTCTTTTTTTTTTTACCAATATTCCGCATAATGAGTTGGTATTCTAGTGAAATCCAAAAGTGACCACTGGGTCTTAACTTTTTTTTTCAATGTCATCATAAATTCATTGAGTTTTAAATATTTTATTTAACATGTTCAATTCACAGCAAGTATTACTCAATACTTGAGCTCTCCCAACGCTGGCCAAGGGGACCTCCTTCAGGTTTGCTCCTGTGTTCACTTGACACCACCCAGTTTTTCTGATAATTTCCTTGCTTTCCAGCACAACAGTATGCTCAAAGTACATCTTGTACATTTCCTGCTTCAAGCCTGGAATCAGCAGTTTTCTGAGGAGTCTTGGTTCCTTTTACAGGGAAATATATATTTTTAAACCACAGTCTGGGCACCAGGAGTGTTCACTGTCTCCAGGTGTTCATTGCTTTTAGGGTTTTTTTTTTTTTAATGGAACAAGTGAAAAATATGTTTGTTTTTTTTTTAAGAAAAATAAACATCATTCCTAAGTTCAGGGTGATATTTTCACCAATTCAAATAAAGATTCCAGTATTTTTACTTAAATTCCTTGGTTTCATATTAAATCATTTTTACCCTTCCTCTGAAAATATCTTGGCTCATGAAAACATTAACATAATTCATTATTTGCTTTATTTCAATATATACAATAGTTTCAAAATAACAATAAAAATATTTCCAGTGTTAACCCACCTCCTGAATGCATTTTAAAATTTCTTTGTGGTTTTCTTTTTTGTCCTTAGAATGTACAGTCAAAATACTATGGTTTATGGCCACTTGAAATGAACCTTCCCTATGTCATTGCCACTTACTCAACATACAGTTTGGTTCACTTGTTTCAGGTTTTTATAATCACTACTTTTAGGGGTTGGTTTTGATATAACTTTTTCAGTAGTGTAAATATAAGCATGATTTCAAAATCAAAACCATAAAATAAGGTATAATCCATTTAAGAGAAGCCTAATTTCCATCCCCACCCCTACCCTGTTTCCTCCCTCCCTTGTGGAGAGTGCTTTTATTACATTTTAATTATATTTACATCCTTCCCTTTGTTACACAAAAGGCAGCACACTGTGCACACTCTTGTACAACTTGCTTTTAAAAAAATTTTTTAATTAACAATATATCTTGGCAACAGCTCCCTTAAAATATAGAGAAATCATTTCTGCTTTCTGTAAGTCTGGATAATAGTCCACTATCTGAGCATACCAAGTTTATTTAACCCATTCTCTACTGCTGGCATTTGGGTTGTTTCCAGCCTTATTCTGTTACAAATAGTGGACCAGTCCAACATTCAGACTATCTCCATGGGAAAGCTATAGAAAGTCCATTCAATTACCTTTTAAGTGTCTACTATCTTAAAAGTCCTAAGGAGGTGCACATACATCAGAATGTGGTTCGGCCCCTACAGGAATTCATATTCCAACTCCGGCAGGAATTCTAGATGCTTTGGTATATATGGCTTCACAATTATTTAGCTGTGCGACTTCATAGTATGTGATCTTGGACAAGATAATTAACCTTTCTGTGTCAGCATCTTCTTTGTGAAAGGTTATTAGTGGGAACTACCTCCCAGGTATGTCGTGAGCATTAAATGAGACAACATTTTTAAAAAGCACAATCCCTAGCACACAGTAAGTATTTAATACATGTTATCTGTACATGAGTACAGATGTTTTGGATAAAACACACCATCAGCAAAAGTTAATATCATTATCATTAATGTTTTTTAAGTAGTATAGTCAATAGGAAGAATAAGGACTTTGGAATCAGTCAACATAGGCCTAAATACAAACTCTCTCTCTTCCTCTGACCTCCCTTGAGCAATATACTTATTGCCCTTGAGCTTCAGCTCCCTCGTCTATAAAATGGCTTATCTGGCTTTGCTTTTTTGATAATATCAAGGGATTGAACCAAAGGCAACTTCGAGCACAGAGTGAGCAGATAACGAACATTACTTTATATCTGTATCCTGCTAGAACACTCTAAAACACAAAGACTTAAGTTGGCATTTGAGATCCAGCCAACATACAAGTATGGCCCTCATAAGGGGTTGCTGGGCAAAATGCCGTTTGCTTATGCAAAGCACAGGATCCCAAGGGCTTCCTTATTAGGATTCCCCCTAGCCTGCATGGATCCATTTTCTTAACAGAGCATTTCTTAGTATATTTGAAGACCTAGCTCTCTCCTCAGAGATGTTTCCTCCTGTTCCTGTCTTTTGACCTCTATTCTGCTCAGTAGCCTAACCCTACACTGCTTTACTAGAAACTGTGGTCTTGTGTTCAGGTGACTATCAAACTCTCAAGGCAAAGTTGGCTTCACTCGGGCCTAAGTATATATGACTTGAAGACAAGAAACAAGAAGGCATGCATAGCAACAGAAGAGTGGAGGTCTCAGGATTCCCAGTCATAGCTTCTGTCGTTCCAGTCATTTTATATTAGGACACATGTGGTCACAAGAGGCAGCCTGAGTATGGAAGGGCTGCTTTATCTCAGGGAAGACAACAGGCTGAATGGTTCCTTCGCCATTCACACCTGGTGAGTTACTACGACGACCCTTCTTCCTCATTCGGATACAAATGGCTACCTGAATTCTTAACAGCTCAGGTTACTTATTACTCCGTCTCAAGGATGAGGTCCAGAACTCAGTCATTGGGCACATTCTCACTTATCTTGGATATGGTATAGATAAACAAGGTGTTGAGTTAATCTTACACCGAGACTGACCAATGATCAAATCCTCAGGTATCTCCAAAACTAAGGGTGGCAGAATCAGCTGGAGCTGTTAACCCTTGCCACTCCGAATACGTATGGAAGGTAGCATGGTATAATACGATATAGTGTACCAGGTACAGTGTGAGATGCTTTACAGATATAAATCATCTTCTTTAACCCCCACATGGCAATCATATCAATATCATTTTATTCCAATTCTGAAGATGAAGAAAGGAATTGCAAGTTTGAAATCTAACAGACTAAAGTTCAAATCCTGGCTGTACCACTAACTTGCTACTTGCCCTGGGGAAAGCTATTTAGCCCCGGAGCCTCCCTCTATTTTCTCATTTTAGATAATAATACCTACTTCTAGAGCAACAAGAACAGTTGTGACACTTGTGTGCCACAACAAAAGTGTGAGTTGACACTAAAATCCAGCCTGCACTCCCCTCCCTAAGCCACATGCCCTATGACTTTGTCTTTCCAAATTTCCAGGAGCCTTTTCCAGTTTGCAAGGAGCCATTTCATAGCCAGCCTCGAAACCCTGTACAATTCATGATTGTTAATGAATGATTAAGAAAGATAAATCTAGAGTCACTTGCACAAAGAAAGCATGTAACTAACGTCTGTTTTTTCATTCCTTACAGTATCTCATTGATGGACTTTCCCTTTAACAAAAACTATAGGTGGCCAGTAACAAATTATACTTAAAGTTATTCTGGGAAGTTGGCTATGTCCTCTCAGCCGAAAGATCCAAATGGAGAGTTCAGTCTCCAACCGTGGAATTCAAGGCACATGCTATTAGCAGAAGAGCATCCCGGAGGTGTGGGCCCCCTCATCCTGACCACACTAAACAGATCATCACCTACCCTGTGTGTCTACAAGGGCAGCACTGCCTGGGTGAAGGGATAGCTTTACTTAAATACGGAAACTAGTGTTCCAGCTTATCTCGAAACTCCAGCCTACCACCTTATATATAAAAGTCATCTTTGCCGATTATCTGCCAAAACAAACATTTCCAAGTCCATTAGATCTACAGAATTCCATGTGACCTAAATAATTCGCATGAGCACAATCCATAGTATTAATGCCACTGTCATTTCCAGTGACTACTTCGTACACTCTCTCAGTAGACTTACCATATTCTTGAAGCGTGTCCTTAAATAACTATCTTATCCGAAGAGTCACAGGGAAAATAAATGTGATCCCATGACAAAGTGTATGCAGAAGAAAATTTGTTTCCTTTTCAATTAAATGTGTTTGTGTCATTGATTTTTAAGCCCTGGGAATCTTTGGACTCATTTTCATGATCATAGAAAGTAAGAACCTCTAACATAACAATAACCACTGGGCAAAATATATTTTCTTACCATCTAGTCAACAGTGTGGCCAACGAAGCCACAAAACATCAAACTGCATTTGCATGAGAGACACGGAGTGTTTCCAGCAATGATGGAAGCAACTGCAAGGTCACCCATCTTTTGTCATGGGGTAAGACAGGATGAAGTCAGAAGTGGGTTTCCCTCAAGGGAATGGGGCAGGGGCATCAGTGGTTGTGTCAAATGCCAGGGACTCCAAACCAGAAAGAATGACTTGAGACACTGTCCTCTGCCATGCTTTCTGGGAATTCCTGTTTCTGCCTGAGAACCTCTTATTTGAGGTTCTCCTGAGTCAGCCCACAAATGCTTTCTCATTCTCTTTTTATCCCCTTTGTATTTAGTTCATGTAATTGCACAATTTCTCAGAAAAGACATTCCTTCCTCACATACTCCACTTTCCTTGCTACTCCTCCTCAACAAAGGACACACGCAGACACGATCTTCCCATTGTCGAGTGTCAGTTAAACTCGGTATTACCTTAATTTAAGTCCTAACTCTGTGGCATGACTGGTGTGCTAGGGGTTGTGCGCAATGTCTGTGAAACAGGACAGAGCTCCTGTCCCCTAGGAGCTTATAAACCCCTCACACCATATCGGGACTATGTGTCACCTTGTCTGTCTCCCACCGCTGGACTGTGAGGCAAAGCGAGGGCAGAAACGAGACATCTTCGGTCCTCGGCAACTAGTGTTTGATAGTACTTTCGCACACAATGAGTTCTTCTAGAGTAGATGGGTGAATTAAAGAAGGGAATCAAAGATGTGGCTTGGTTAGGGTAGAAAATACTTGAGGGAGAAAAGAAAAAAAAAAAAAAAGCAGCATAGAAATGGGACAAGGGGCTGACGGAAGTGTATGCAGTCTCAAGTGGCCAGATCTGCTTTATGTTGCAAAGCAGTGGGAGACAGAACTGGGTGGCCAGGGCCCAAGCCTTTGAGTAAAGGAGCTGGGACTAAATTCCGCCTGCAGGAAGTTGCGTATTTTGTGTTGCCAAACAGAACTTCACTGGAGTAGCCATACCGTGTGGTGCAGAATGAAGAGAAGCAGATCTGTTACCCTTCATTCCTAACACATCTGCATGTGTGCAAACAGCAGAATGTAAATATACCCAATGTCTGGTGACTACACAGTGATGAGATCGGTCCCTCTGCCAGGGGCTCCAGCTGAGTCCACAATTTTATGGCATCCCCTTCGAGAATTTTTCTTCAAATATGAAGCCACAGCTGATTGTCCTAGTCGCCGCATCATTGGCCAACAGGCAGGGGCTGAACTGGGCCAAAGTGTGGTATTTCTCCCCCTGTTACTGAGCTGAGAAACTCAAAGTCTCTTTCTAAGAATAACTGTTGAAATCATGAGAATGTAGAAGGAAACTGTGAAGGGTTACATTTTTAAATCACAAAAGCCTATCTCTACAAACGGTCTGACGGGATCTATGATCAATCCAAAATAGTGGTTCTATGTAGAATCTGTATAAGGGAAATTCGATTTCAATGGAATTAATAGATTTAAGGTAAGCTGGGATAGCAGTTTCTGGGCTCAGAGTCCATCTCCTTCCCCACCTATTCCACTCTGTGCTGAGGTGTCTGTCCTAGAAAGGGAAGGTCTCCTCACCTAAATAAAGCATTTCTCTTTGCCTTGTCAGCCCCTCCCCACCTTGCGACCATGGGTGGGCTGCCTCACAGCTGGTGTTGAGTGGCCGCCTGGTGCTCTTGGATTAGAAGTTGCTTTGAACTGGATTCCTTGAGCTGACCCCACCACCTTCTACCCATCTCTGCTTCCACTGTCTGAATTTAGTGAACCAGTGGCTCTCGAACTTTAGCATGTGCCAGATCCCTTAGAGGGTTTTTTAAAACACAGATTTCTGGGGGCGCCTGGGTAGCGCAGTCGTTAAGCGTCTGCCTTAGGCTCAGGGTGTGATCCCGGAGTCCTGGGATCGAGCCCCACATCAGGCTCCTCCGCTGGGAGCCTGCTTCTTCCTCTCCCACTCCCCCTGCTTGTGTTCCCTCTCTCGCTGGCTGTCTCTCTGTCAAATAAATAAATGAAATCTTTAAGAAAAAAACAAAACAAAACACAGATTTCTGCTGTGACTTGGGAAGTTTAGAATGGAGCCTGCAAAGCTGCATTTCCAACAAGCTCCCACGTGATGCTGCTGCTCTTCGGGGGCGGGGGGCACATTCTGAGAACTGCTACGGCAGCCAATTTAGTTCTACCCATCTCTGAAACCTGGACTCCAAAAGAAGGACAGAAGTCTAGTCTCTGCCTCACATTTATAAGGAATTTAGACACAACGATACGAAATATTTTAATAATAACTAACATTTATTGGGTACCTGTTGTGCATTTATTAAATCATTACACAAACCCTATGAGTTAGGTCTAAGTTATGTAGTATTTATTTATACTCTCACTTTAAAAAGAAGAAAACAGGTTGAGATAAATTATACAAATTTCCTAATGTCGCATAGCTGTGCTTGAACTCAGACTGCTCCAACCCCAGAGCACAATTCTGGTCACTCAGGTTGTGCCTACTGGCTAGCCTTTGCGAGTTCAGAAATGGTACTTTTTTCCCCCAGTGAATCTGCAATAATCAGATGTGAGACAACTGTTGATTATTTTCATTTACTTAGAGCAATCTAACGTGGAGAGACTATCTCAATGTGGATATACTTCTAACCCATGGCTTTGGAAAGTCATGTCATCCTCTGGTTCTCAATTTCCAGAGCTGTAAAACAAAGGAGCTGAAATGCTTTTTAAAATGTCTTACCTTCCTTCAGCATCTGTGGTCTTCAATTTACAAGCCAAGACTCTATTGCATTAACCTATACTGATAAAGAACTGCCAGGGAGTTAGAACGTTCACCGTATTCTCTCCCCGTAAGGAAGGTCTATGTTAGAAATCATCTCCACTGGAAATTGTTCTTTCAGAAAGCTACAGGCAGAGCAAAGAGAGTTAAACTATTTTAATGGAACATGTCATCAGGCTAAGGTATGGCTGTTCTTGCTCCCCTGAAAAAATAGAGCTGAAAATGCATCATGCTATTTCTATTGAACCTGGAGTTCTGCTCAAGACACTAATACTCTTTCAGACAGTATCTTTCTCCACTGCCCTCTGCAATGCATTTAGTCTTTTCCCACATTAAAGTTACATTTGCCCCCTTGAAATTGGGAAGGTATTCTTGTCCCCTCATCAGTAAGCCTACATACAAACTCATCTAGACGCTGAACTGCTCTAAGCAGTGAACTTCATTTAACTTTAGTAGCAAAGGCTGACATTTTCCTGTACCTTGTTGCCAACTTCTGGGGTGACACCCTGTCTGGAAACTACAGACCATACGTACTGACAACAAGGAGACTTTGTATAAAGAATCAGACTTCTCCTCCCCAGCTGTCTGGGGGGAACAGCACAGGAAGTGTATCTTTCATGCCTCATGTTTATGAAGTGACCATTCATTGTAAAAACAAATTTATAATTGGTGTAATGTGGGTGGGAGATGTGTGGGGGCCATGATGGTGTTAATCATGAGTAAAATTAGAAGGCAGCATCATGGTTTGAAAAACTATGGCCTTAATGCCTAGCATTTCTCATTTAAAGAAACGCCTCCTTAGTAATTTGACTTCTATTCCTACAATCTGATTTTTTAACACTACAACGTCCAGGCAAGAAGACCAACACCAAAGTAAATCACATGAGGAAGAGGTTATTCAACAAGAACAGAAAAATTTGTTGGAGGAAGGGAGAAAAATATGTTATTTCATGTGTCTTTAAGCCCTCTCAGATTCTCTGCAAATATAGGAAATTAATTTCCATAACCAGTATCAACAAGTCAAATGGGATAAAACAGAAGTACAGTAGACAAAATCCCCCAAACATTATAAAGTACTATGTTGTGAAATTTTTCAGTTATACACATGTACAAATGTGTGTGTGTGTGTCCTAGTCTGAAAGGTAACGCGTCTATCTTACTGTGGGTTGTGGTTGTTTTCAAGCCACTGCATCGTGGATGGCCTACCATTCTGCACACAATGGTACAGAAGGAGGTTGTATCCTGGTTCCACTCTGCCCTACGGGTCGATAAGCCAGACTAAGTAGGTATTCACAAAGACATGCAGTGATCCAAGATCAATCACATAGAAAAGATTTGTGNCTGACGGGATCTATGATCAATCCAAAATAGTGGTTCTATGTAGAATCTGTATAAGGGAAATTCGATTTCAATGGAATTAATAGATTTAAGGTAAGCTGGGATAGCAGTTTCTGGGCTCAGAGTCCATCTCCTTCCCCACCTATTCCACTCTGTGCTGAGGTGTCTGTCCTAGAAAGGGAAGGTCTCCTCACCTAAATAAAGCATTTCTCTTTGCCTTGTCAGCCCCTNTAGTCTGACGGGATCTATGATCAATCCAAAATAGTGGTTCTATGTAGAATCTGTATAAGGAAAATTCGATTTCAATGGAATTAATAGATTTAAGGTAAGCTGGGATAGCAGTTTCTGGGCTCAGAGCCCATATCTCCTTCCCCACCTATTCCACTCTGTGTTGAGGTGTCTGTCCTAGAAAGGGAAGGTCTCCTCACCTAAATAAAGCATTTCTCTTTGCCTTGTCAGCCCCTCCCCACCTTGCGACCATGGGTGGGCTGCCTCACAGCTGGTGTTGAGTGGCCGCCTGGTGCTCTTGGATTAGAAGTTGCTTTGAACTGGATTCCTTGAGCTGACCCCACCACCTTCTACCCATCTCTGCTTCCACTGTCTGAATTTAGTGAACCAGTGGCTCTCGAACTTTAGCATGTGCCAGATCCCTTAGAGGGTTTTTTAAAACACAGATTTCTGGGGGCGCCTGGGTAGCGCAGTCGTTAAGCGTCTGCCTTAGGCTCAGGGTGTGATCCCGGAGTCCTGGGATCGAGCCCCACATCAGGCTCCTCTGCTGGGAGCCTGCTTCTTCCTCTCCCACTCCCCCTGCTTGTGTTCCCTCTCTCACTGGCTGTCTCTCTGTCAAATAAATAAATGAAATCTTTAAGAAAAAAACAAAACAAAACACAGATTTCTGCTGTGACTTGGGAAGTTTAGAATGGAGCCTGCAAAGCTGCATTTCCAACANAAGAAAAAACCAAAACAAAACACAGATTTCTGCTGTGACTTGGGAAGTTTAGAATGGAGCCTGCAAAGCTGCATTTCCAACAAGCTCCCACGTGATGCTGCTGCTCTTCGGGGGCGGGGGGCACATTCTGAGAACTGCTACGGCAGCCAATTTAGTTCTACCCATCTCTGAAACCTGGACTCCAAAAGAAGGACAGAAGTCTAGTCTCTGCCTCACATTTATAAGGAATTTAGACACAACGATACGAAATATTTTAATAATAACTAACATTTATTGGGTACCTGTTGTGCATTTATTAAATCATTACACAAACCCTATGAGTTAGGTCTAAGTTATGTAGTATTTATTTATACTCTCACTTTAAAAAGAAGAAAACAGGTTGAGATAAATTATACAAATTTCCTAATGTCGCATAGCTGTGCTTGAACTCAGACTGCTCCAACCCCAGAGCACAATTCTGGTCACTCAGGTTGTGCCTACTGGCTAGCCTTTGCGAGTTCAGAAATGGTACTTTTTTCCCCCAGTGAATCTGCAATAATCAGATGTGAGACAACTGTTGATTATTTTCATTTACTTAGAGCAATCTAACGTGGAGAGACTATCTCAATGTGGATATACTTCTAACCCATGGCTTTGGAAAGTCATGTCATCCTCTGGTTCTCAATTTCCAGAGCTGTAAAACAAAGGAGCTGAAATGCTTTTTAAAATGTCTTACCTTCCTTCAGCATCTGTGGTCTTCAATTTACAAGCCAAGACTCTATTGCATTAACCTATACTGATAAAGAACTGCCAGGGAGTTAGAACGTTCACCGTATTCTCTCCCCGTAAGGAAGGTCTATGTTAGAAATCATCTCCACTGGAAATTGTTCTTTCAGAAAGCTACAGGCAGAGCAAAGAGAGTTAAACTATTTTAATGGAACATGTCATCAGGCTAAGGTATGGCTGTTCTTGCTCCCCTGAAAAAATAGAGCTGAAAATGCATCATGCTATTTCTATTGAACCTGGAGTTCTGCTCAAGACACTAATACTCTTTCAGACAGTATCTTTCTCCACTGCCCTCTGCAATGCATTTAGTCTTTTCCCACATTAAAGTTACATTTGCCCCCTTGAAATTGGGAAGGTATTCTTGTCCCCTCATCAGTAAGCCTACATACAAACTCATCTAGACGCTGAACTGCTCTAAGCAGTGAACTTCATTTAACTTTAGTAGCAAAGGCTGACATTTTCCTGTACCTTGTTGCCAACTTCTGGGGTGACACCCTGTCTGGAAACTACAGACCATACGTACTGACAACAAGGAGACTTTGTATAAAGAATCAGACTTCTCCTCCCCAGCTGTCTGGGGGGAACAGCACAGGAAGTGTATCTTTCATGCCTCATGTTTATGAAGTGACCATTCATTGTAAAAACAAATTTATAATTGGTGTAATGTGGGTGGGAGATGTGTGGGGGCCATGATGGTGTTAATCATGAGTAAAATTAGAAGGCAGCATCATGGTTTGAAAAACTATGGCCTTAATGCCTAGCATTTCTCATTTAAAGAAACGCCTCCTTAGTAATTTGACTTCTATTCCTACAATCTGATTTTTTAACACTACAACGTCCAGGCAAGAAGACCAACACCAAAGTAAATCACATGAGGAAGAGGTTATTCAACAAGAACAGAAAAATTTGTTGGAGGAAGGGAGAAAAATATGTTATTTCATGTGTCTTTAAGCCCTCTCAGATTCTCTGCAAATATAGGAAATTAATTTCCATAACCAGTATCAACAAGTCAAATGGGATAAAACAGAAGTACAGTAGACAAAATCCCCCAAACATTATAAAGTACTATGTTGTGAAATTTTTCAGTTATACACATGTACAAATGTGTGTGTGTGTGTCCTAGTCTGAAAGGTAACGCGTCTATCTTACTGTGGGTTGTGGTTGTTTTCAAGCCACTGCATCGTGGATGGCCTACCATTCTGCACACAATGGTACAGAAGGAGGTTGTATCCTGGTTCCACTCTGCCCTACGGGTCGATAAGCCAGACTAAGTAGGTATTCACAAAGACATGCAGTGATCCAAGATCAATCACATAGAAAAGATTTGTGTGGTATATTACAGTCTGCATAAAATTTGTGTCCTGGCTTCTAGAATGAGCAACTACATTTAATATGGTTTCAGTGGCCATTTGAGTTCTGAGGTAGAGACAACTGGTTGAAAAAAATGATCCTTATAAACATTTTTTTTTTTTTTTGCCAGCTAGGATTGCATGGACATAAAAAATCAATGACAGAGCAAGTACAGGGTAAAGCCAATGATTAGTAGAAATAAGTCCCACCAGGATCCAGAGGATGGAATGATCAACTCACTCAGGGCTAGGAGTGGAGAAGTACTTCCAAAGGGAAGGAGTTTTGGGGCCGGTCAGGGAGAAGGGGGTTTTGCTTGCTTGTAGAATGGCGAGCAAAGATATGCAGATACTCTTTTTCCATCTTATTTATGTGATGACAAAGAATGAAAAGATGTCATGAAATGATTTTTAAAGGTGTTTTGTAATGTGTTTCAATTTAAAAATATTTCAATGTTGCTAGCTTATGAGTGGGAAGGGAAGCAACTAACATCTGGTTGATACCTATACCTTGCTAGGCCCTCTGTGGGGAGCTTTACATGTATAATTTTATTTCTTTCTCACCGCCACAGCCTCAAAGTAGGCAGCATGATTTCCTTTTTGTGGGTAAGATAAATAAGTCACAACATGGCTAAATAACTTGCTCAAGTTCACAACCTGAAAAGTTGGGGAACTGAGTCCAAATCTAGATTTATCTGGTCATAAGGCTAACTCTTTTTTTTTTTTAATAATTTTTTTTATTATATTATGTTAGTCACCATACAGTACATCCCTGGTTTCTGATGGAAAGTTCGATGATTCATTAGTTGCGTATAACACCCAGTGCACCATGCAATACGTGCCCTCCTTACNGGAAGGTTTTCTGGAAAATAGCACTATAATCGCTTATGTTTGAATGCTGTTCTCAGGAAAGGATGAAACAGACTTCACTGAAATTTTTGTTTTTCTATTATTAGAAGAGAAATATCTTAAAATTCCCCTCTATGTGACTTATGCCACTTCCTAAATCGTGGTTTCAAATATTCCAGGGATTATTTCTTGTCTATTACCAATGTCAAGTAAATCAAAGAGTTGAGTGAAAGACATCCTCAACCACTAGATTCACTCTTAACATTTTATTGAAGGATTAATTTGAGAGGAACTTCATGCAGGGTTTGAAGATTTTTTAAAAATGGCTATTTTGAAAACATTTAAATTTAAATGAAACAGGTATTTCAATCTATGACATTCTTTTTTACTATTGCTTTGGGGTCATTAACTATTCCCATTCAAGGTGATAGATTTTGCTCAAAAAACTAGTAGAGATCCTCTTGAAACTGGGAGAGCCACCACACTGGGATGTACTGTGAACTTCGCTCAGATGTGAAGAGAGTCAAGTGAATGAAAATAACCCACACACCTCCTTTTGAATGTTTGAATGGTATGTCCCTTTACTGAAAGTTTTTTTAAAGTTCTCTTGCACTAACAACATGATGTTTTTAACTAGAAAGTTTTTCTCAACAATTTTATTAGTTCATTGAATCTAAGCCAATATAGCTAATATTTATTATTTACTCTGAGCCAGATACTGTTTGGAATGAAGTTTATAATTTAAACTCTCCCACAAATCTTTGAGATAGATACCCTTATTATTTCTTTTTTGTGTATAGAAACCAAGTCACAGCAAGGTTAAATAATTAATAAGCTATGAACTTGGGTTGTATGCAAGAAGTCTGATTTTAGCACCAAACTTTAAAGTAAGCATCTTTAACAGTTTTTCTCAAAAAGGGTCTTGGGGAATAGTAACTCTGCAGGATATTAATAGTTATTTTTCAAAATCCGATTCCAAGGTTTGAGAAGTTTGCCATTGCATGAAAACTTATTTTGCAGAATCTTTAATATTGTAATAGGCACTGTGAATCTTCAAGAAAGAATATTGTATTCAATATTTCTCAAATATATATAATATATATTTAAGATTTTATTTATTTGACAGAGAGAGAGAGAGAGACAGCCAGCTAGAGAGGGAACACGAGCAGGGGGAGTGGGGGAGGAAGAAGCAGGCTCCCAGCGGAGGAGCCTGATGTGGGGCTCGATCCCAGAACCCCAGGATCATCCCTAAGCCAAAGGCAGATGCTTAATGACTGAGCCACCCAGGCACCCCACAAATATATTTTATACACATTTATGTACAAGTGTTCAAATTAGTGAGGTCTTACACTGACCCCTGCACATCTGGTCATTTCCATCCCTGTGCTCTAAATGTAACATAACTCAGCAATGAATTGAATGTACCTAAATTTTATAGAGTGCAGCATGAAAAGAGAGAATTTTGATACTTCTCTAAATGTACCATAAGAATTACAGTAAGCTCCTAAATAGAGTATAGCACAAAAAATATAAAACACTGTGATACTCTGAAGTTTGCATCCCTTCCATAGAATATAACACTCAAAAGTGTTAAATATTGACCAGGAAGAGTTTCCTATTCTGAAGCCTTAGAATTACAATAGCCTTTAATACATCTGATAGTCAACTCTCTTACTCTAAGAGACGAACAGAGTTTTCAGGACACATTGTTGATTTTTCAGAAATTTCCGGTAACAAAAATTATGTAGGTTCCATTTTAAAACTCTTTCCTGAGTTACATTGGCCTTGACACATAAAAGTGGCTTTTAGTTATAACACTAATTTCCTGTTTCTTTTTTCTCCAGTCATGTTTTCAGAGCAACGTTTTGGAGCCCTGCCTATAGCATCGGGGAAGACTCAGCCCTAGTTCCATCAGAAAAGTCATTTTTATTAGAGTACCGATGCTAAGGTTTGAATACAGCATTAATAAACGTACTTTATGATATGAGTAATTATTGTGTCAAATCACATCGTCTACACAGCACAGCTGCAATGCCCGCACCACAGTACCCACCACACGTGCACACACACAGGGATGCTCTTATACTTTCAATGTTCCTTGATACTTTTGCTCTGTGACCGATCTAGGAAAGTGTATTAGGGTCCACTACCATCCACAGCAGTCTCCTTTAGTTGAGGTTCATGGCCCCTTCCACTGAAAGAATATTGATGATTCAGGAGACCCCGGGTCTAGTTGAAGGCTAAAGAAACTATTGGGCCTTTGTCCTTTTAGCAATACATCTGCAACTCAGTTTTATCATCTATAAAAAGGGGTTAAGTAATACTGTACTATGACTGATTTGTGTAAGGGTCAAAGTAAAATATGCGTGTGAGGTTGCTTAGATTTTATTTTTTATACTTTCGACTTCTCTCTTCATTATGTTGATATTCTCTTTATAAGTACTTTTCTCCTGGTCAGGGGTCACATTGTCCTCCTTGTCAGCCTAACGGTTTTCGACTGTATGTTGGGCATTGTGATTGTACGTTGTTGGATTTTGGATTTTCTTGTCTTTCTTTAAAGAATTTTCTTGTCTTTCCTTAAAGAATGTTAAGTGGCAGATCAGTCTGATTGCTCGCACTCTTGTTTTTAAGCCTTTTTAGAAGAGGTTTTGAGGGTTTTTTTGTTTGTTTCAGAGATAATTTAGCTTTACTACTAAGGTATAACTTGTGGGGGTCTCCATGGAATGCCCTCAAGTGATTACTGAGGACTCTTTACCATGACTCATTGGTCCTCAAATAATACCCCAACTTTTCTGCGCTCTAGAAATTATTCTGCTGACAACTCCCAGACTGCTTTTTGTCTGACGTCGTGGAGGTTTACTCTCATATGCACTGGCTAGCACTCAAAAAAGATTCACAGTGATTCCAATACAGATATCTGGAGCTGTTTTGTCTTGTCTCTCTCTACTTTCTGTAACTCTACCCTGTGACTTCCAGCCTCCTCAGCCTCTGTGAGCTCCAATTTCTGTCTCCTCAATTCCCTAAGACCCCTGGACTCCGGGTTTCTGCTCCCTGTGACTGTGGGCAGAAATCGCCGCTAGGCAGGAAGCTAGGGAGGCTGTAAGGCTCCTGTCAATTTTCCCATCTCTTAAGGGGCACAGTCCTGGATTGCCTGTTGCCTAAAGTCTAAAACTGGTTATTTTACACACTTCATCCAGTTTTCTATGTTTATTATGGGAGGTTGAGTCTAGTTCTTATTATTCCATCCTGGCCAGAAGTGGAAGTCTGTATATAAAGGTGCTTTGAATTCTTTAAAGTATTATATTGTTTATATTTCCCCTTCTTTCAACTATTTCTTTCCTAAACTTTTAGAGCAATATACTTATAGAATGGCACCACGTCTGTGAGAGAGTGAGAGAGAGAGGAAAGAGAAATACTTAATGTTACAGAAAATGACTATTTTTACTTTTTTCCCCCTACAACTTTTTGGTTTTGGCTTTTGAGTGGTAGACTTTTCTTTTTTTAATTTATTAGTTTATTGTAGTAGGAATTACAAAATTAACATTAAAACTGTCATTGTATATACTGTATTGCCTAGAATATACCCAAATAAAAAAACAAGTTTAAAGAAAAATATTTAGTAAATCATAGTAGACATAAAAAACCAGTAAGGTAAAATTTGTGAAGGTGGTATATGGCTGGCTGGCTTGGGGGCCTCCCCTACGCTGCAGAAGGACTAGATAAGAAAGCAGAAGAGTTAAAATACTCAAGACCTTTTTAGTTTTTTTGCGACACTACTTTTCACCTCTTTGAAAATTCTGTCTCCCAAAGATATATTCATATTATTGCCCTTTTGGGGGGTCCTTTTGTATTTGAATTGGCTAATGGAAGACTCCCGCAGTATCTGGAAGTCAACAATATTATGGTACTGACACCATGGACTTCAATCAGGAATATACAGATGAGAGCCCAATCCTATGTATCTCTTTTTCATCTATGCTTTTCCTTTCTCTTGACAATTACACACTCGTTTCATTTATTTAAGTGGGAGAAGGGGGTCTATGAAGAACTCTTCAAATAGAGCTATTAAAATATAAAAAGAAAGTATAAAATAAATGAGGACATTACTGGCAGAAAGGAAGTAAAAGTTAAATTAGAAATTCATATCTATCTTACACTTGGATATGCTATGATTGTGTTAGATTATCAGAATTCAGGAAGCAGACACTGTCACTATGGATCAACTGGATGAGCCAGTTATCAGGGAGGAAGAGAATGAGTGTGAATTGAGACCCTGTGACTGCGTCAGTGTAAGTCTAGGTCTGTGCCTCTGGCTCCCAGTGCGTTAAGGCATGAGTGTAGGGTTGGTTATTTGGGGATTAATTTACTTGTCCCAAACTTTTCCACTAACCATGGTGATTTTACCCATTAACACCATGAAGGCAGGTTTTCTGCTATCTGATTGACAATGGTGGAAGTACCAAAGAGACAGCTTGTTATAAATATAATCAGTAGATTTGTAAATCACAGTTTTGCCAAATTCTCAGGTTTGGAGGCCAAGGCAATAAAGATCTAAGTTGCAAGAAAAAGATAAATAAATAAATAAAGATCTAAGTTGCAAGAAAGATCTAAGTTCTCTACCTCCTCATTCCATCACTCTCAATGTACAATTTCTTCAGAGTGTGGGGCTTAGAGTCACTTGACTGACTCATTTAGCACAGAGTAGTTATGAGAAAACATCTTGACAAATCATACTGTGAGGGGGGGAAAGGGAGATTCTGCCAAGTGATTGTTGCCTGTCTTATCAGAAAAATTGAGGGCTTAACTCCTTATAGGGCTGCCAATCAAATACGAAATTAAAAACTTAAAGATGTGCTGATCCTTCTAAACAGGAAAAATACTGTAATACATAACTGAAAGTACAAAATGCAATCCTTACGAAGTGATTTCCTACTCTTCGGTGAGAGATGAGTACCTACTGAGACGAGCACAGGCTCTTCCAAGTAGAGGAGCCTTGGAAGAGAGCACAAATGAGAGGTCATCCGGGAGCCAAAGGCAGTGAACTTACTTCTTCACGTCCTCAGGAAAAAAAAAAAAAAAGATTGGAACCCTTCTGCTGAACCAGGAACCCGCTAGAATTAAAGTTGAGGTTGGCCACCAGGTGGCATCAATGTCTCAGTAACGGTTCTCACACACTAGGGCACCGCTGGCCCGGCCTCCTGCACCTCCAGATTCACAAGCCGAACTCTCTCATGTTTTAACTACTGCTAGTGGAATCATGAACTCCATTTATAACCTCACTCCTTTCCCTCCTTCCAAGAGGAAAACACAACCCCCATTTAACCAACTTGAACTTCACTCAGGCTCTCTACACCGTCTATAAATTTCTAAGGCTTTTCTTCATAGTTTCTTTTTTTCTACCTTTCATTCCATTTCCAGCTTTTTTCCTTCCTCTTTTGTCCTTTCTTGTACCCAGAAACATACCCAGAAATATCCCTAGAATTCTACACAGCTAGGCATGAAGGTCAATCTTTGATGTCCCTCTTGGCTTTTCCTCCTCAGCTCATCCTTCCTCCTACACCACAGGAAGACTCTCTCTGAGAAGAGCCAGATGACACATTTACTTTTCGTTTCCTGTTCCTGGCTCTGCTGAATGACGCCTTCCGCCTCACAGAAGCGGAAAAAGGAAGCAAAGCTATTGAGCATAAACCTCTTGTGATTTTGTCTTCTCTTTAACAGACGTTTCTGCAAATTTGCCTTTAGGGATGTTGAGCTTTGAGAATTTCTTCACCCTGTTCCTTCATTTTGTTTCTTCAGCTGGGGGTAAATGAAGTCCATACACAAGGACATCTCATTAACAAGATGTCCCTGCCAACATCCGCTACAAATAGAAATTGCCTCAGTTGAAGCAACTGTGTATCTCTAGAGAATCCAGCATAAAACCATAATAAAGCTGAAAGTTAACCCAGATATAATCCTGACCATGCATCTGAAACTTTCATAGAGGAAGGATCCATATATATATTCCCCGGAGCCTTCAAGTGAAGGGAGAGGGCTTTGGTGGAGTTTTATCGAAATCAGAGTCTGACACTGGGATTGAGAAAAAGAGGTCGCTGTCAATTATATTTCCTTCCCACCCAGATTCTGCACAAGACCCAGGTGCTGGATTATGAAGGGAGCATTGTGTGCAAAGGCAGTCACTGTTGGGGCATCTTCTAGATGTTTTAAAAGTCTCATGGGTACAGACTATATCACTTTTTAGAGAATAATGAGCCAAATGCTCATATATCTACAAAACTGATTCCTGAAGGGGCTACATGTGTTTCCTAAGATTGCACGCCTAGTTATGGGAGGAGAATTTAGATTTCTGGAACACGGACTGCCCGTCTGTATAGGAGTGCTCTTACATATTCATCTTAGGTAGTACTATGGTGAGGAATAAGTGACCGCGTAATCCACCCTGCTGCATAACATGTGACACAAAGTAGGGGAGTCAACACATATAACTTCCCTTCCCTAAGTAATAAACAACAAACGATTATAAGAGTAGGCTTACAGTAAGACAGAGCTGTGTTAAAATTTTGCTTACTCCATTCACCAGCCTCATGTTTTTGACTTTTTAGGTTTAATTTTATTCTCTGTAAGATGGAGATATAATAGCACCTATCTTATAGGTAGGGTCCTTTGTAGGATACAAGAAGTGCTAATGAATTGAATCTATTATTATTATTATTATTATAAATGTTTTGAGAATCAAATAATCTTCTTTTGTTTTGGCCAGAGGAAAATGATTGGGTGATAAAAGTAGCTAGATTTAATAGAATTATTTAATATCCGTTCTATAAGTCTTCTTACTCTATTATTCTATTACTATTTTAAACTGCACTTAATTCCAGTCAAGAACTTGATTTTTTTTTTAATCATAATAGCTAAGAACATTTATAACAAAGGACACTACTTTTTCCTTAATTAGAAAAAATTTCAATGTCAGGGCTAATTTTTTTTTTATGCCTTAGCATGGTGGATATAAAAGTATACTCCCCATGGAAAAGACTGACTTCTGCAGTAAGAAGGAAAATATTCAATTAGCAAAGCAGCGCCTGAGTAGGATTGCCAAATATCCAATCTGTGTTCAGGCTGTAGCTTAAGTACTGTGGTTACAAAGTTAAATAATTTTCTTACAGTAATGACAAGTCATGTAATAAAAATGGATTGGAGACCGAAGTGGCCAGGGTATCACCAATACATCCAGTGTTGAAGAATTCAAAGGGTGTAATTTTCTCATTTAAAACAAAACACTAAAATGGCATTGAACTCTCAGCACAGTGCATGTGTGCACATTGCAAACTAAATTTATCTTTTGTGTGTTTTGTTCATGTTTAGAACTCAGTCGATTATAATTCGTTCCTTGTTATCATCCCTTCTTGAGAAATCAGAAATAATATTTGCCCTTAAGTGCCCTCAGGGTGGTGAATCACTATAAAATAAAAGCTCATTTCAATCATGATACCTCAAAATACAATCCTGTGAGTCAAGTGAGGAGGTCTTATTAAACAGATATATTCGGTTTAAATCATGGAAATTAATATATATGTCTGTGACGTTAGTTTAACTCTGGGGAAAAACTGTCACTTTTTTATTCAGCTCCTGATAACCTATACATTTAAGATAGTGTATAAAATATTAAAGAACAAGGAACAAGCTTGAACATGAAATACATACTATTATTTTATGAAAAAACTAATGTGTATATGTATGTACCTTGGCCTTACAGAGCAAAAACTCTAAAAGCATAATATTCTAGAACTCTTTGTTTCTGTTAAGGAAGAGTGAAAACCCTAAGTTCAGCACAATGAAAATAGAACAGCAAGTCAGGAGATAGCTATCTTATTCATAAAAACATACAAGATATGGATAAGAAGCTGCTGATAATGATGGGCATATTTTTGGCTTTACAAAAAAAATAATGAAGGAAGTATGGTTTTCAGAGAAGTTTAAGTAAATAACTATGCTATCACCACATTCTATCTCTTGCGTTATTCTTAGCGAGCTTATTTCTTCCTGAACAAAAATACGAACGCTATAAAAACCCAAATATCAGATCAGATTGTTCTAGATCCATCCCATTAAGCATTTGCTATATTAAAAAGTTAAAAGCCATTACATGAATGCTGTATTAAAAAATAGCACACAAAAATACTTTTCTAAATAGGGGTTTTTAGAGCTAATCAAAAAGCATGTTCGTGGTGCTTCTGTTTCCTTTTGAGAATGAGATGGTATCAGTTTAATTTCATGAGTATGAAGCTTAAATCTCTTCAAAAGAGGAAACGGTACCAATAGAAGTAAATGAAAAAAAATTCTCAACCTCGTTGAAAACTAACATCGTGATCACAGCGTAACCTCAAAGTTTACGCTCCTTCTGGGCTAACCCAAGAGTCATGGGTTGTGTCTTACTTCTTCTCTTCCTGAAATGCTCTTCTAAATTTTTCCTTCGCTGACCTTGCTATCCTTCACCTCCATTTCCTAGTCTTTAAGCAATAAAGCCATTCTGTTGGTCACTTTGGGTGTTTGAAGTGAAAAAGAAAATGTCTTGCTAATTTCATTTAACAATTCCTGCAGTCTGTTGAGATCCTACAATATGCTGGGGGCAGAGTTCTGGGGAAAACACAGTAAAATGAAGATCCCCACCCTCCTGGAGCTTTCAACTCTGGTGGAGACAGACAATAAGCAAATAATACATCATATCCAAGTGGTGATGAAGGTTATTCAAGTTATTAAGAAAAATAATGCAAGGGAACCTAACAGTGATGGAAGGAGAGAAGATTCTATTTAAAACTGTATATTCGAGAAACCTCCCTCTAACAAGGTGACAGGAACAGAGAACTGAGGGCATTTAGGGAACAAACTGAGCAGTTGCCTCTCAGGAAAAGAATTCCAGGCACTGGATATAGCAATTGCAAAGTCATCGAGACAGGACCTGTCTGGTATGCTTGAGAAAGGTGGGACCTCGTGCGAGGTGGGAGGTGGGTTAAGAGATGAGGTCTGAGAGGTACCCAGCTGCAAAGTCATGGGGGCCTTGCATTTGATTCTAATAAGGTAAGGGGGATTAGGATTCAGTTTCTGCCTTACACTTTAAAAGGGGGAATGATCAGGCTTTGAACTTTTTCTGTCCCCAAAGGCAGCAATCAGAACAGCTAAAGGATCAGCCTTGGTTCTGGCCTTTACACCCGAGCTCTGCATCTTTAGCTGGGCAGGTGTAGAGGGAAGCTCGACTGGGGGGCAACTACAGGCTCTGTGAGTCCTTATTCTTTTCTGGTTGGACAGGAGGCAGGCTGTCATTTCATCTGCCTTTAAAATACTTTATGACATTTTCCAATTGTTTTAAGAGTGGTGTGTTCCTTGGCATTCCAAGACCAAAACTTCACCAAATAGGACCCATTCAGAGATACAGCTGACATTTTAAAGTTACGGATACATTTTCATCAAAATAGACAGGATCACCTGACTTTTTATTTTTTATTTTTTTTTAAAGATTTTATTTATTTATTTGACAGAGATAGAGACAGCCAGCGAGAGAGGGAACACAAGCAGGGGGAGTGGGAGAGGAAGAAGCAGGCTCGCAGCGGAGGAGCCTGACGTGGGGCTCGATCCCACAACGCCGGGATCACACCCTGAGCCGAAGGCAGACGCTTAACTGCTGTGCCACCCAGGCGCCCCTCACCTGACTTTTTAGATGGATTTTGGGGAGGTAACCAACAATAATCATAAATGAAATCTTTGTTATAACAAAATGAATCAAATATTATTATCAGTAATTCTTCATTTTGTTGGTTAGTTCCTCAACAAAATCTTTGGTTTCATGGATGGCAAAAGTCCATGAGGCACTGTTGAAATTAAAACACAAGCAATGACTTAGGGAAACGAAGAAAGATTTTTTTTTTTTAAGTTATACAAGAATCTCTAAAAATGAGGTGAAAAGATTTTTAGATCTATTTCTCTCCCTCAACACAGTGAAATGAGTTTTTCCCCCAAGGTGACAGTCTATAAGATGTATGCCCATTGTGCCATTATCCTAAAAGCACTTGTACATGTGTTAAATTGACTAGTCAAGAGGGGAAATTATCTCTCAATGCTTCTGAGAGAAAATACACAGGTAATTGAATTTATGAATCATATCTTTCTCCAACTTCTTCCAATGGTAAGAATTTCTAAAGGATGAATTTAGAACTAAAATTTAGCCACATTTACTATGAATGATTGGCTTTTAGTATAAATTCAGGGGTTCTTCTAATTGTAAGCGTTATTTCTTGAGGGAAATATGGGATGGTAGAATGGGATTGAGATAGAAATTTGCTGAAAAGATCAGAGAGTCATTTTTTCCTTTGCTGCTTAATAATTCTGTGATCCTGCATATATTTCTAATCACCTTTGAACTTCCATTTCCTCTTCCCAGGTATAGGAACAATCATTTATATATTTTAGTGTTGTTATGAGAATTGAGTTACACCCTCCCATTTAATCCTTAGTGAATACAGGCAGTCAATAAATACTAGTCCCCTCATCTGCTTCTAAGAGTGTCCCTCAGGTACCAGTTAATATTCTCATATAAAAATGTAGAAAGCAAGCACATATCACCCTGTATTGTAAAAACAACCCAGTGTCCTTTCCTCCTCCATCCTTTCCTGAATGTCTTCTTTACGACTTACAGAACACTTGACTTCTGACACTTCCGGTCACCACATATGTGGGGGATTTTTCCCTACAGTGAGCAATTCTCTGACACACCAGCTGGCTGTCCTACAATTTAACTCAATTCCAATACCATCTACCTGGAGATAGTGTCAGATCCCATAGGCTAAGGGCTGAGCCCCACAAGAATGCTTCCCCCGCACTGCAGTTGCCAATAGCAAGTAGTAGGTCCCCAGCTTACCAGCAACACGTGTCCAATTGGTCTACCAACTAAGGGTTGCCATGACCCCTTCCTCAAGTTCAATTAATACGCTAGAGTGGCTCACAGAACTTAGGGAAATACTTACTTACATCTACTAGTTTATTAAAGAGTATGATAGGGATGTCTGGGTGGCTCAGTCAGTTAAGCACCTGCCTTCAGCTCAGGTCATGATCCCAGGGTCTTGGGATGGAGCCCTGCATTGGACTCGCTGCTCAGCGGGGAGCCTGCTTCTCCCTCTCCCTCTTGGCTCCTGCTCCCCCTGCTTGCATTCTCTGTCTGGTAAGTAAATAAAATCTTAAAAAAAGAGTATGATAAAAGATACAGATAAATAGCCAGATGA
Organism: Ailuropoda melanoleuca; assembly: GCF_002007445.2. Lineage (NCBI taxonomy): Eukaryota > Metazoa > Chordata > Mammalia > Carnivora > Ursidae > Ailuropoda > Ailuropoda melanoleuca. The sequence goes on from NC_048218.1 coordinate 107,006,258, forward strand.
AGAAATGCACAGGGCGAAGTCTGGGAAGGTGGGGAGCCCAGGAGCTTGTCTCCATGGAGGTGGGTGGTGCTTCACCTGCCCTGTATGGATGTGTTCACCCACCTGGAAGCTCTCAGACACAAACTGGGACTTTTTGGAGGCTTCCTCACATAGGCATGATCAATTTCTAAATTCATTTCCAGCTCTTGCCCTGTCTCTGGAGGATGGGGGTGGGGCTGAAAATTCTAAGCTTCTGATGGTGACTTCATCTTTCTGGTGACCAGGCCTCATCCAGGAGCGTTCTGAGCCCACCCAGAGTCATCTTAGTAGAATAAAGATGCCCTCAGTGCTCTTTCTGCTTCCGAATTTACGAGGGTTTTAGAAGCCCTATATCAAGGATGGGTCAAAGACAAATATGAAAAGCAGTGCTCCTAGTGTTCTTATCATTTAGGAATTTATAAAGGTTTTAGAAGTTCTGTGCTAGAAACGGGACAGAGATCAATATGCACATTTTCTATTATCTCACATGCCCCATAAACATATTAAAATAAAAACAATTTTAGTTAAGATATTCATGTTTTGTACAGCTATTTAGACTTTGATAAACTAGTTAAGTTTATTAACCTCAAAAAGAGAAGCAACTTGTAAAACTGGTTTTTACTTTTGAACTTAGATTGTTGTGAAATAATATAGTAAACGGTATAAGATAATTTTCATGTCTTTATTTCTTCTGTTTTAAACATCCTAAGCATCCCAACAGTTGCTGGGTTAGACTAGCAAATGCAGTTAACGGTTGACAATTACAGACACTTTGTATTGATTGAAATCAGACAAAGCCCCCCATTAGCTCACTCCCAAGAGTGAAAGGGGTCATGAATAAAGTCAGAGTAACAAGGCCAATGGAAGCAAAAAAGACACCATAAGCAGTAACTATCAGGCACAATTTAGGGGTCTTGTCCCAGTAATGTGCAGGAAGGCTGCTATATTTGTTCTCCTGCTGAGGGGATCACCAATTTTCATTGTAGTCAATGCAAGCTTGGTTCCTCCCACTGTGAAAAAAGTGGTAATGGGGAACTTGGAACTTGAGAAATATATTTTACCTGTTCTGGAAAAAAACCTCTGAGATATAATGGAGAAAAACGAAGTAAATTAAACTACATAATAATCAAACACTATGAGGGATGGGTACAAAAGATTTAAGGATCAAGGTTAATCAAGTTTTAGCATACGGCTAAAAAAAGGGGAAAGAAAAATTAAGATGGATATTAATGTGCTGAAAGGATATATACTTCTTCCTAGAGATAATAACTTCAAACCCTCCAGTATCCATAATCTAGGCTTGATGAGGGTAAATAGTACTTGACAATTTTTTTCACTTTTGACTTCCCAGTGCCTACAACAGCACTGGGTCAGAACAGTCGATAAATATTTACTGAGTATAAGACTAAATGAATGATTAGATGAATAAACATGCAGTTAGATGGATGGATGGGTGGGTGGATGAAAAGCAGTAAGGAGATAAAAGTCTATGTAGGACTGATCCCTTACACTGGAATCTGGTGCTATCTCCAGGTAGATGGAGTCGGAATTGAGTTGAGTTGTAGGACCCCCAGCTGGTGTCGAAGAACTGGTGGTAGTATGGGAACCCTCCACCCTCCCCAGTTGGAACTGAGTGCAAAATCAGAGTAATACCTCATAGAATTAGTTGAAAAATGTTTCCTCCTCCTCTATTTTCTGGAAGAGTTTGGAATAATCTCTTTAGTTGTTCTGTACATTCATCAGGGAAGCTCTCTGGAGCTGGGCTTTTCTTTGTGCAAAGACTATTAATAACCAATTCAACTTTTTTACTTATGTTCATTCTTTTTCTTGCTTCAATTTTGGTGATCTGTGTTCTTCTAAGGATTTGTCCATTCTGCCTAAATGATATAATTTGCTGGCATAAAGTTATTCATAACACTTCTTTGTAATTGTTTTGATTTTGAATCCTCTAAAGTTGTTAGTGATGGCTTCTCTTTCAGTCCTGATTTATTATTTCAGTCTTTGCTCTTACTTTTTTGGTCAGCTTAGCTAGGGTTTGTCAGTTTTCCTGATCTTCTCAAAGAATTAACTTTTGTTTTCATTGAATTTCTCTATTGTTTTACTCTCTTCTATTTTGTTGATTTCTGCTCATAGCTTTATCATCTCCCTCCTTCTGCTTGGTTTGGGGTTCATTTATGATTCTCTTCTAACTTCCTAAGCTCCCTAAGCTTAGGGTACTGATTTATGGATTTTAAACTTTTTTTCCTTTTTTTCTCTTTTTATTCTTTTATGTAGTGCTCTTATTTTATTAAATTAAGGTTCTACTACCATATGTTTTATAACTCTACTGTAAACTTTGTTACAGATACAAATTACTAGCTATGTTAAAAAAGGCACAAATTTGTCCCAGTTTACTACTTATTGGACTTCATCTAGTTGAGATTTCAACTGGTGAAGGAAAAGAACAAAATCAAAGACTACATAAAGAACACTGGGAATATTAAAATGAAGATTATCTCTAAGAGAAGACATGAAGAGACTTTATATATATATTGTGCTATAATCTTGGGACGAAAAATTCTCACCTACCTTTAAGTAAGTCATCATTTGTCTTTTACACACTCAACTTTAATATACTTTATAAGGGCCCAAACTGGGCAAAAACAGAGAACTCTCTTGATTAAATTTTCATTCAAAGAAAAAAAATGACTTCAAGTTTTCAAAAATACTTATGTATCACTGACCTACAAGATAAAGTCCAAATTCTTTTACTTTCTCAAGGTGCATAAACTCATTAAGACATGACCTCTACCACAGTACCAATCTAAATTTTCCTCAATACCACTACCAAAGACCTGATATTGATATTTTTATATTCATTCCTATCTGCTACCTTGCTGAGCTGTGCTATTAGAAATCATTATTTTAAGTTGTTTCTCTTGGATTTTCTGGAAGTGTCTTTCTGCTACCTTTGCCTTCAACTTCAGCTTTTTGGGAATGAATATTAATTTTGGTGATCACAATACACTCCCATCACAACTATAAAGATGATTCCATTGTCTTCTGACATATAAAACTGACAGGAAACATCTCCTACCTTTTACTGATGGCTTTCTATGTCTGAGCACCATTCTAACCATGCAAATTATTCTTCAGGGAAATGCTTACAATTTTCCCTGCCCCAGATCGACCACCTTCTTCCTCAAATTTCACCCTTTTCGTCCTTTTCTGTTGTACTCTGCTAGATTCTCTTACATTTTGTCATCTCTGATTTTTTGTATCTCAATGTCAAAGTCACCTTTATTTTTATTTTTTTGTAAAAATTTTATTTATTTATTTGACAGAGAGACAGCCAGTGAGAGAGGGAACACAAGCAGGGGGAGTGGGAGAGGACGAAGCAGGCTCATAGTGGAGGAGCCTGATGTGGGGCTCGATCCCACAACGCCGGGATCACGCCCTGAGCCAAAGGCAGACGCTTAACGACTGCGCCACCCAGGCGACCCTCAAGGTCACCTTTAATCTATCCAATGTGCATTTTTGTTTTCCTTATCTTTTTAGTTTATCTGTTTTCATCCCATAATATTTTAATCTCAGCTTATTCTCTTCTTATATATTTATGCTCCTCTTTCATTGTGTGTGTGTGTGTGTGTGTGTGTGTGTGTGTGTGTGTGTATACCCACTATAATGAGTATTTATATTTTCTTCTGGTTCCTAAAGTAAATTAATTTCAAAAATTTTTCTGACCTCTAAAATCACATTTGCTACTCTTTGTTATGAGATTTGCCACAGAGCCATATTGTTTGTTTTTTAAATAATGACTGACTGTACAATAAAGAAAGAGATCTCCAGACTTCGTATCTGTCAACCAATGAGTTATGTGGAGTGATCTTGGGTTTACTGTATTTACCCGCATTCTGTGCTAAATCCCCTCTCAGATATACTCCTTTTCAGCTGGGTATCATGCTGAAACGCACAGAGCTTAACCCAAAGTCCACAATTTCAGAGTTTTGCATCTAGTACATTCCTCTGGACTGACGTGATCTATATTTATGTCCTCTGCAGGTTCTCCAACACTTAATTTCATCCCAGGCATCAACTTGTAGTCAAGAACTACTCTAGGCTCTGAAAAAGATAGCAGTAAATTAAACAAGCTCCCTGACCCCCTGAAGTCTACATTCCTGTGGTGGGAAATTGAAAACAAAATGAGTGGGTACTTACTTAGAATGTCAGATGATGCTAAGTGCTGAAGAGAAAGTTGCAGCGGAGGGAGAGAAATAATACTGCTCTCCACATGCAGCCGGTAGTGACAGCCTTATTGAGAGGTGATAAATGTGTATAGACATGAAGGGAATGAGTGAGTCGTGCAGCTCGTGGGAAGAACATTACCGACCAAGACAAGTGCATACTCCTTGAGGTGGAAGCATGATGGTGGGTTTACAGAATTTTAAGAGGGTCAGTGAAACTGGGACAGAATGAAGGAGAGAGAAGCTGGAGATAAGATAGGGGAGGTTTTGGAGGTAGCAAGGGGATATCAATTTATTCCATAAAGAGTAAATGTTCTCTTTAAATTTATACTTGCCATTACATACCATCAAAACTGTCCCCGCTGTTACCCCCAGAGCAGCATATGGGGAAAACACTTAGCTCTCAGAATGCGACCTGCCATAGCTAATGCCCCCATTGCTGCTTACTGCCCCCAGCCCCCAGACTCCCACCATCATCATTTCCTGCCTTGCTGTTTTCTGGAAATTCCATCTCCAAGAGCTAGTGATAAAAGAGGAATATATGAACAAATGAGATGGGATTTGGGGCTGGGGGTGGAAGCAGCATTATAATTCATTTAAAGAGAAATCATCTATGCAGTGCAGAGCTAGGTGCCGAGTATTCAGGTCGTTCTAGTCACTACACTTAGGAAGGGGGGCAGGTGTAGACAGATTATTCTTCCCAGCCTACTTTCTTGTGACGAGGCTAATGCTGTTTCAGGCCAAGGAGCACAGGTAGCACACCAAACGCAGACTTCAGTAGACTCGCTCAACAGTGCAGTTACCGAACGTTTCAGTTCTATTAGGATCATCCAATCATATGACAGTTCTAGTGTGTATACATGTGTGTTGCAAATATACGCATAGTTTTCATTTTTTTTCCTCTTAGTATTTTAGTGGGACACAGGGAAAGCTAGTTCCGGGATATAGTAATAAGATGCCATTTAAATCCGAAAGTGTAATCTAATTTTTAGATTTTTTGGGGGTGAATTTCAAAAGTTCTGAAAATATATAGGTATAATAACCCAGCCTTAGACTCTGAAAAAGGTGGCAATTTAAGAAGCTTGATCTATGCAAAAATTAAATTATATTCACATAGACTCAAATTCTCCCCAGTCCAGAGGGAAGGAAAAGATCCATAATGAGTCTGAAATGGCTGCACAGATATTTATATACTGAGCTCAGCCAGTACGTAAACCTATTGAGAACGAAGAAGGGGACTCCAAGTTAGAATAAATACAGAAGACAGAAACAGGCATGTAAGATAGGCCAGAGAAAGTTTAGGCCTAAAAAACAGAGAGAGAGAGAGTACCTAATATGAACACGATTAGGTCTGTTCAGATGAAGACCAAGGAAGAGCTTGCTTAGAAGTATAATGGAAATGACGACAGAGAATGATGAACCCTTTAATCCCCTACTTTTTTCGTTCCTCTGTCAAATAAAATATTCTTACACCAGAAACCCAGAAAGAAGGAAACATTAGTAAGAGGAAGCTGAAGGCCAAAACAGATGAAGACATCTTCAAATATCATCTATCAACTCTTAATTAGTTCAGGTCTCCTGTCGCGGATTCATACATCCCAGGGGCTGAGGGAACCGGCGGATGAAATTGCGAAACAGTTGCCAATAACCACAAAACAAGACCAAGTTCTCGAATAAACAGACAAACACCAGGCCATTCTTCTACCTGGTTTCAAAAAAGCAGAAAATGTCTATGCCACCAAATACACTTGGTGAGTCTGAGAACAGCTCTAGGGAAAGTTTTAGAGTGAATTATTTCTTTAGCAAAGGAAATGACCATCAATGAAGCCACTGTGGGCTCAGTAAGAATCCAGACGATACTCTTCTTAAATAATTACTGGAATAGTATTTCAGCAAGGGATAATTTCTTGCCAAAACTGAGGCTAGAAGGATCATGTTCTCACAAAAAAACAAGAGATTAATGAAAATAATAAAGATGTCGTTCATATTTATTAAATCAAGCATATATATATGTTTTTTAAGATGGTATATCCTTCCCAAAAAAAAAAAAAAAAACATGTCGGCATGACAATCCTGTACATAATTTTCTTGAATTCTGTTCTCTTTCTTAAACTGTTATGGAAAAAAATCCTGGAATTATTCTCTGCTGAGGCAGATTGTCTCCAAAGATTTATGACTCACATTTCTCTTATTTCAGTTTTGCAGGTTATATCAAATTTAACTGAGAAACCATGAGAGAATTTAGTAAGATGGCTAAAGTACAAAATAAATGCATAAATTCAACAGCATTTGTAAAGCAAAACAGACAACATTTAGAATATTATGGATAATACACAACAGCGATAAATCATATCAAACTATGATGAATAAATGTGACTAGAAATAGGTGAGGCTTATAGGACAGTAAATCTTTACTGAAAGACTAAACATAATGCATGAATATATATAGACATAGCCATGATCTAGGAAAAGAAGGCAATACTGTGCTCCTGTTAATTCCCTCCAAATTTACATACTTTATATCACTTGACTTCTCATCAGGACTTTCTTTGGTGTTCAGCATAAATGGTTCTGAAATTCTTTTGGAAGAAAAAAGTGTAATAAACAGAAAAATTCAGTAAAAAAAATGAAGTTGTTCTAGCAGATATTCAGTTGTATTTTACAGGTATAATAATGAAAATATGTGGTTCAGTTATAAGAACAAATAGATGAAGCTAAGTAGAATTTTTCTATGCACTGTAATAATCCTCTTCATTGGGGTACCTTGGTGGCTCAGTCAGTTACGTGTAGGACTCCTGATTTTGGCTTAAGTCATGATCTCAGGGTCATGAGATGGAGTCCCACATCTGGCTCTGCACTTAGGGCGGAGCCTGTTCAAGATTCTCTCTCTCCCTTTCCCTATGCACCCTCCCCCCACATGCACGTGTGCACGCTCTCTCTCTCTCTCTCTCTATGAAATAAATAAATAATCCTCTTCATCATTGTCATTGCTTCCATTTGTTGATTATCTACTATGGGCCAGCCAGTATTCTAAGTTCTTTCATGTATTAACTCAATTCTCATGATGATCCTGAGTCATACCCCTAACCTTGCTTTTTACCCTCCAATTTTCTGTAAGATTATTTAACCCTGCATCATAGAGCCAGGGTGAGTCTAATAACGGAAATGAAAGAAGGGTTGACATTAAGAAGTTGAATCAGACAGAATTAAAAGACCTTGACTGGGTTGTAGGAGGACTTTATTTGAGCTGGGGACTGAGGAAACCATATGTCCTCTTCACTTCAGCCCTGCTAGATAACCACAGGATTTCTGGCGATTCACAGAGCAAATGGAGACAATCAGGCTTCTTCCTCAAGATGGATTTATTGCTGACCACCTGGTTAGTACCACTCCTGAAGCCACCTCAGCCCCTCTGACCAACCTAGTAGTCTTTAAGCTTTAGCAAAAACCTTCAGCCCACACGACTGATGAACTTACCTTTTTTTTATCTATAGATCACGCATTCTTTCCAAGAACAGAGCACCCCTGCACATCACGAAACAGAAACCAGACCCCCTTGTGCAACCTCCGAGCGCTGAGATAATGTCCGCAGCTGGTACCACCGAGTCTGCACATGATCCAGAAATGCCAAGGCCGACTGTATTCCTTTACTGAATAACTGCCCTAAACTCCTTCAAAAACCCGTGGGCCAGGCAGAAACCTCGAGTTAGCCTTTGGGCAAAAGTCCGCCTTCTCCCCACATGGCTGGCCACTGAATACAGCTCATATTCCTTTCTAATCAAAACTCATCTGAGTATTGGCTTTTCGAGTGACAGGTAGCCAAAGCTGGGTTTCGGAATTACTCGTAGGATGCGCAGAGAAGGGCAATGGCAGACATCAATGGGAGGTCTTGCTGTGTCGGGTAGACACGTCCAGATGGTGCAGTGCTCCCGGCTGTGCAAGGCGTCTTAGTCTCATGGCAAAGTCAGCAGAGTGTTAAGCAATTTGAGGAACAGCAGCCCAGGATCAGTGTTCATGTGTCTATTCCAGATAGAAGTCTGAAAAGTGTCTTGGTTTACAGGAAGAAGTCCACTGACACTCATAGTTTGGGGTCACAAATTATGGAGTACAAACATCTTTCTCCTGTTTTCACATCTAGTGATGAAAGAGCTTTCTCTAGCTTGTCTTCTGAGTGGTCATACACTCGAGACCACTCATTGGTCCTTCTATGACATCATCTACCCAGACTTAAAACTCTGCCGGAGTTTGTGGACCAGAAGGCTAAGCATGGGGCCGGGGGGAGTGTTAGGGTGAGAAAGCATCATATAGTTTGTGAGGAGGGGGTCTGGTTTCCCGTGAATGAGTTTTTAATTTTTTCCAACTCCCCACTTCTACATACGGTCAACATATCACCAGGAAGTAGAGAAGCTCTTCCAAGTGGAGTGAGAGCCAGCAGCCAGGAGAGGGCATGCGCTCCCCGGGAATGCCAAGACACACCGGGCTAGGGAAACAGACATTCAGATAGTTCAGAAAACAGTGACCTCAGGAAGCCAGAAAACTCAGGGATGTTTAGGATATATAAACTCATGTGTGCAGGCGTATTTTTTCTTGGACGATATATTTTGAACTGTATCTCACAGTGGCTGAATTGGGTGTCATTTACCTTTTTTTATCATATATGCATATATACACATCTTATTCTGTAATAAAGGTAAGAGATAACTTTAGACTAAAAACTTTAATTCTATTTTTATAACATGTATTAATAGTATATGTCCTACACTTCAAGGACTTACATGAGAGGAATATATTAGTAACGGCATTATTGCTTGAAACTAAATCCTTAATTTCTTTTTTTTTTTTTAAAGATTTTATTTATTTATTTGACAAAGACAGAGACAGCCAGCGAGAGAGGGAACACAAGCAGGGGGAGTGGGAGAGGAAGAAAGCAGGCTCCCAGCGGAGGAGTGATGTGGGGCTCGATCCTGTAACACCAGGATCACGCCCTGAGCCGAAGGCAGACGCTTAACGACTGTGCCACCCAGGCGCCCCTAAATCCTTAATTTCTGCAAACGTGCACTGACAGGAATGTAACCTATGCCAGCATTCCTAAATATATCACCCAAAAACTGCTTTGGGGAAGTGCCAAAAAGCGAATCTTCAGCTCCTATCTCTCCTCTTCCAGCCCTGATCCATACCTTGAAGGCTATTCAGCCACAGTTCTCTTTTGAGTCATGATAGCCTCTGAAGGGCTGCTTATAATCCGGGCTTCAGTTTAGTGACTACAACTCCCAATCTTGAGAGCCCACATCCTCCCCAGGAGGTGGCCACCAGTCTGTGTTTGCTGACGCGAAGACCCACACATCTTTCATCTCTTCTCTGACCCCCAGCCCAAAGTTCCTGATTGGGATGTGGTTTTCTAATGGAAGCTGAAGCAGATGGCAACGCAGACCGGATGCTTGGCCGAACCTGTCCGGCTCCTCTCCCCGGTTCCCCGAGCATGCCTCAGTTACCACATTGCTGCAATGGAATTGGCACCCCTCCTAAATTCTACATAGCAGACGTGGAAACATGTCCTCTCAAAAGCACGGGCAGTGCCACACAAAGACATGGCCGTGAATGTTCACGGCAGCATTATTCATACAACCCCCCAACTGGAAAACCACCAAATATCCATCAACTGCCAGATACATTTTTTTTAAAATGTGGTATGCCCATACAGAGAAATCCTACTCAACCGCTGATACATGCCTCAACGTGAGTGAACCTCAAAAACATTATGCTAAGTGACAGACATCAGATGAAAAGGACCACATATCGTATGCTGTCATTCAAATCAAATGTCCAAACAAGGAGTAACTATAGACAGAAATCAGATCAGTCGTTGCCCAGGGCTGGGGCTAAGGGAGAGGTCTGATTGCAATCCACCCATCCAAGGTAATGGAAATGCCCCCAAACTAGATCTTGGTGTTACACAACACTATGAATTTACCAGAATCATTATAGTAGATAAATTAATTATAGCAGGTAAATTTTATGTTATGTAAATTGTACCTCAGTAAATCTGCTAAAAAATAAAAAGAGCATGGCAGTAATCTCTCTAGATTCTCTATGGAATAGGATCCCATTCCCTATAACAGAGTTTTCAGCGTATCCCCAGGTCACCAGATAGCCCGAAAATTAAGGGAATGCGGGAAATATCTCATGGATGGGACGCTCATCCGGGAATTTTTTGCTGTACCTGGCAGGTCCTTAAGCATAGCGAGTATAAATCTCAGTCTACAAATTCCTGTGTGGAAGAATTATCACATCTCTTTTCTTTAGAAGCCAAATCAATTTCTATTTTCAACCTTTATCTCGACTGGCAGGTGAAACAATTACCCTCATTGCTTATTGGAATTCCCACTTATCTCTCACACTCTTGAGTTAGGCCACGGGGTCAACACATTGGTGTTGGAGGTGTCTTCCGGTCTTGGGCCATCAGTCTGTGTGTTACCTGGGCCCCTGTCTGCACGACCCCTTCAGACCAACAGTGCTCTGCTGTTTCAGGGCCCCCTGAGGCACAGGAATCACAAGACAGGCCTGCCTGCACGACAGGTTGCAGATCAGCGCTGGAGGCTGCATCTGGCCGGCAGCTGTGCTTTGTTTGGCCTACATTAGGTTTTAAAAACATTTTAGCCAACTTTTAAAAGTCAGGAGAATTCGTTGAAAAATAAAAATGTCTGACTTCTCTGGAAAATCAGAAAATCTAGCAATAATGGGGCACTTCGCCATGTGGCTACAATCACAGAAGCTGGGAAGGGGTCATGTTTTTAGCTCCCCGATCTGCCGTAAACCCATCCAACCTCCATTATCTTTCTGGCGGGTGCCAGTGGACATTTTTATAATTTCCAAGAATTGTTCTGTTTTTGTTTTTCACACCAGGCCCTTTGCCACGGCAGGTTTTGAGAGCCCTGGTGTGGCCGCACCAGGTGGCCACTTCCTTCCCTCCTCCCTGCTGGTGGTTAGTTTCTGCTCGTTTGTAAGGGATTCTTCACTCTTTTTAAAAGCCATCTGACTTTGACTAGGCAACTCATTCTTAGCCTCAAGGAGTTAGCCTTTTAAAAACCCAGACCAGCAACTGCCCTTTTCTCAGGCAGCACAGGCTTTGGGCCTTCTGTAGACCTCTTGTGAGATAACGGGAGCGATTTACACATTCCTGCTTGGAAAAGAGAAAGAAGAGGAAATACGGTGAGAGGGAGCATAGGTTAAAAATCTCAAAATACCAGGCAGGAGAGGAACTTTACTTTCAGGCATCTAATTAAAGGACATAGTAGCTGAGTCAAAGAACTCATCAGTTATCACAAACACATTTCATTTATTATTGGGAATCAAAGTACAAATTTCAGTGAGTTATTATTCTGTGTACTTGTCTTAGTAACATTCCCAGGCTGTTCATGCCAGAGGAATGTGAGATTATGGAGCAAAATGCCGGGGTCTCCTTTAAATGGGGAAGGAGGTGCTTCAAGTCAGATCTTGGTCAACACTCCTCCCCCTGGTCACTGGGTACCTCTTTCCGTGTGGGGTGCCAGTGCTGGAGCACACCCCCAGTGGGTGGAACAGACCTCTGGACAGGTCTGAAATCCAGGCTGGGCTGGGCCAAGCCCCAGGGAACGCTCCGCTCAAAGAAAACTACTGGGGGCGGTGGAAAGCAACACCATTCCTGGGGTGAACGATAAAAAAGCAGCGGCCTGCGGCATTTAGCCAGGCACACTGGAGGGAGCGGAGGCCTCTGTAGACTGCACTTGGAGTGAACTTGGAGTGTTTACAGATGGGAAGGCTGAGGGCTCTGTGTAAACAGTCAGGAAGGCACAGAAACAAAGCAGCGGCATCCCAGGACAGAATGTCGTCAGGCCACAGAACAGGAATCCACTGGCCTGAGACCGTGCAAAACAAGGATTCCAGGCAGAGTACACTCAATCGCTATCGCTGACTGGGCTTATTCCCAGATCCCAGGGGCGCAGGAGCAGGAAGTTGTTATCTAAAGCTCATTAAATGATGCTAATAACTCTGCCTCCACAGTCTGGGGTCAGTGATTCTCTGCAAGTTCTTCCGTATATTTATTAACTTCAGTCAATCAGTCAATCAAGCAGTCACCTTCCCCAGCTCCCTAGAGTGAGACTTCTAATTTCCCTGATGCTGTATGCTAACCTTCGACTTCTGAAGGTAAACACAACCCTCTTTTGAACCTTGTCCCAGGAAGGCCCAGTTCACTCTGGGCACTCCACAAATTATCCACACAGCTCCCGAGACCAGAGAGTCAGCCTTCACCAAGTCCTCAGTCCACTTGTTTTTCTGCAGCCTGGCTGAGGAAAAGCTCCGTGGATGGTAACCACAAGTCCCTCAAATATGAATCATTCAGTGATCAAGCTGTAGCGGACGAGCAGTCTTCTTATGTGAATACAAGGGACTCAAGCAATCTAAGATGACTTAAAAACGATTTACAGTTCCTGGAAAAGAAACTGTGTCAGAGACAAAGCTGTGGGAAAATAACAGTGGGAAAAAGCCATCATGTGACTTTAGGACTGCTACTCAGTGGGAATATCAAGTTTAGCAAATTTATGGGCTGTTAAAATACTGCAATACTTCCGTACTGATGATAATAGTCTGAGATTCCGTGGAATGGAGAAGCAGTGTAAATCCATCCATCTGTCCGTCCGTCCATCCATCCATCCATCCATCCATCCATCCATCCATCCAAATTCCACTGTGTCCACTGCAATTCAAGGCATTTTCCCCTTTGGGTAGTGAAGCTGGGGTTGCAGGAAGTGGCCAGATACAAACCTTCTATTGTTCATTTCAAAAGCTGGGGGGAGTGGGGTGGGGGGCAGAGCTAAATTGAGGAAGACCTACCATTTCAACCTCACTGTCCAAGGGGCAACACGTGCTCCTCCAGCTCAGATATTAGCTGGGAAGGCAGCCAGCAGCCAAGCAGATGAACTGATTGGAGGGGATAGGTTCCCACACAGTGTGTTAACTTCAGGTGAGTTTGGAAAGCTCTTCCGTATTGAACAATTTAGTTTCTGGGGGAACACATAAATCGCTAGAGATAAGGGGAGGTCTGTAGGTATGTATGTCCTGAAAACTCCAGTTTACATCCAGAAGAACAGACTCTCCAGCAAGTGAGCCCCACATCTAGTCCCTTCTGACCCACCCTCACGACTGGTCCCTGGGCAGCGGGGCCTCACATGAGGCTGCCCCTCCCTCCCTCGGCCTTCCTGATCTGCCACTTTCCAGCCAAGTGAGCTTCAGAGTGGCCCTGACTGAGCCCTTGGCCATCCTAGTCCATTTTTTGCACTTTCTCATTTATTGTCTCCCTTTTATTCTTTCCCATTTCTGCCTTCATTCCAGGGTACTAACTGGACTGAAATCCACCGTGCCCTTGCCTTTGTGTACGACCAAACCGGGTTCTGGCCAGCCACTGGCTCTGACAATCAGGATGAAACAAATCTAGGCCACCTCATTCCCTATCCTCAGGCCACCATGCCCTCTCCTGGCTTGTCCTCTGGTTCAAGTGTGTCCAGCACGAGCTCCTGGCACATGAACAGCATCTGAGCAGGATGGTAGGTATCCCTGTGGTTCATGACAGGGAGTCACCGAGAGGCCAGGAGTGCAGTGAGGAAAACAGACTGAGAGGAAGGGCAGCAAGTGAACTTAGATGCCTGGCAGGATTCTCAGTAAGTAATGACTATAAATGAAGGAATGACTATTCAATGAAGAAATCACTGGAAGAGACACGTCAAAACATAGTTCAGACAGCAGTATCATTTAGCTGGCCAGAGCCATGTCAGAGTGAGACATTAGTAGAATAATTATATCAATGACTTTTGCTATAACTCATACCTACTGGTTATACATTATGAAAATATATATAATTTAGACCTGTGCTATCCGAATATGGCAGCCACTAGCCCAAGATGGCTGTTTAAAGACTTTATTTGAGAGAGCACATGCAAGCAGAGGGAGGGAAAGAGGAGAGAGAATCTCAAACAGACTCCCTGCTGAGTGTGGAGCCTGACCTGGGGCCCAACCTCAAGAGCCTGAGATCGTGACCTGAGCCAAAACCAAGAGTCAGACACTCAACCAACTTAGCCACCCAGGTACACCGCAAAATGGCTATTTACATTTAAATAAATTAAAATTAAAAATTCACTAAAATTAGAAGTTCCCCTAGTCACATTTCAAGTACCCAACAGACACATGTGGCCATTGAAACAGCACCTTTCCACCATCTCAAAAAATTCTCTGCATTTCCATATAGCAGGTTGCCTTTTCCACCATACTTGCTGAAAAGGGTACTGAGTAGTGCTTGTAGCTCTGACCACTGTGGAACTTTTCCTCTACCGCTGTGCCAGTTGCTGCCGTGATAGTCTAGGCCACCTATTTATGCAATGTACCTGTGACTTCTGTTCCTGTTTTGCAAATCTACTATTTCTATTATACAATAGATTGGTGATATCCTATGCCACCTGATGACTCCCTGGATTTGATAATATTCAATTTAGGATAAGCAACTCCACTTTCATAATCACTTTTTACCCCTGGCATCAGACTCTTAATCTCTTTAAAGGCCCATTAGTTTCTAAGGAGCTGTTTTTCAAGCAGAATTAGCTCTAGAAACCTGCAGGTCTGTCTGCACTGCTACTTTCCCCCTGGAGCTTGCCAGAGGCTCCAGATATCTATCATTTACACCTCTAGCACATTAAATCTGCAGGATTTCATGGCCAACAGGCAGGGAAGATTGTACCACAGTCTGGATTGGCTGCACAGTCATCTCCAATCCGAGCCCTAAACAAAAAATGTAATGTTCTTCCACAGTCTGATAATGGATTAGAGGCAGTATTCCCAAGTATGGCATAAGCTGATCCAAAAATCAAATAGGCCCAACCAACCAACTACTATGGTTCTTTCTTAATGGGGTTCCAAGATGCAAAACTGTACCTTAGAGAGGAACTTCATGGCATGTCCCAAATCACTGAATCACTAAAAAAAAAAAAAAAAAAAAGGTTAATGTTTTAGGACCTCTGGTATATATGTATGTGACTAGAGTATCTAGGATAATTGCTATATCCTGTTCACCAAGTCTAGAAAGCATAATGGTATCAAAATAGTGGACCAATATGAGAGTCCAGGAAAAGTCAAGACAACAGAAACTCCTCCAGACCATATTGACAAAGACCATTCAGTTTGATTCAGAATCCTGAAACAAAATAGTGAATGCATGTCACCCTGCTATATGAAGTGAACTCTCTTGTCTGCTTCCCTACTCAAGGGATGGAGAAGAATTCATTGTCCAACAGCAGCCATAGGTTATGATGACCTTTGCTTCAGCAAAGATTCCACATCTGGCATAACTGCAATGGGTCCACTATCTGATTAAATTTGGTCCTCCCTCCCATTATCGCCCTTTTCTTAAGAGACAATGAAATAAATGTGAGGGTTGATAGCTAAGTATCTATCCTAATTACACATTCTAGAACTGGGGAATTAACCACAGGTTGAGTCCACAGACCCACTGAAACTCCATTGACATGGACTTGAGACCACTCTCCATTTGTTACCAGGCATCTATAAGTCTTCATTCCAACCGGTGCACCGTGATGACAGTGTCAGCCCATACCTAACACCCTTGAAACAGATGTCTATTCCTCTTGCTAGAGCGTGCTATTACCCTGAAAACACCAAGGAACAATACAAACTGCTGTGAGCAAGGCAAGTGCACTGTAGCACATAGGCTGAATCTTTCAATGATTTGTTTCAAAACTCTCTGCATTCTGCGTGTTTATTTATCTGTAGCTCTATAAATACCACAAATGTCTTAATTGCTATAGCTTTATAAATATTTTGTTGTTATCTGTTAGAGCAGTTAACTTCTTTGGAAAGGTCTCAAACCTTCTTGACCTTTTGCTCTTTAAGTTTCAAAATCAGCTTGTTAATTTCCATGAAAAATTCTGTTGTGATCTGGAATGAATCTGACTTCAGGAGATCCATCTTTTATGTATGGGATAGCAGCTTGATACTATTGGCAGCGACAGAATAGATATTACCATGGGAGAAGGAGTGAATAAAAATCAAAGACAGTATCTGAGAACGCCTTTCTGACAACTGCTAGTTGTCCCTACTAAACCTTTACTGTTTTAAAACGAAATGTAAACTTTCGTAATATACAGATCTTTTGAGAAGCCAGGTGGTAAAGCGAAGGAATTAGAAGGGAATACACCTTGTAAATAAAACTTGAAGGTTGAAGTAATATATTTTGGTTTTCCTTTGCTAGCAAAATTTGAAGTACTTAGAGATTAAAAAAGAAAAAACAGCAGAAAGGTGGAGGACAACGACTAAAGGAGCGAGAACATGACTGAGGTACCAAAAGCCCGTGGCTACAGAGTGGAATAAGAATGTAGTTTTCTCTTTCTCTCTCCTCCACATGCGTGTGCGCGCACATGCAAATGGTAGATTACGCTCAGAAAATGGAATTTCAAGAATTCACATTACACAGGAAAAAATTCCAACAAAAATCATCCCCAAAGAGTGCCTTTATGTGCAATTCCTTTAATAAAATGGAGTAAAATCATTAGATTTGAGATTGAGGAACTACAGGAACAAAGGATTGTTACAGGCAACATGACCCATCCTAGGATTTTTCTTAAAAGAAAAATGAGATATGACTTGAGACTAGATTTGACTCCAGAGAGCACCAAGTTAATATTCCCAGCCAGTTTTATAACTTCTCGTATAATTCCATAAGAGCTACTAAGATTTCTCTGTATCGCTATAATTTTACCCATCTTATTTAGAAGGAAAATTTCTCCATGCCATAAATCAAGGAGAACATTTTCATAAATTACAGCCTGGTTTTCCTTTTAAGAAAAAAATATGAAGAACTGAATGAAAAAATATTTTAGCATTACACACTTTTCCTACAAATGCACACATTTTTCGGAAATTTTAAAATATGAGAATGAAGGCAAGTTTCACATTCAAATGATATAACAGAAATTCAACAAGGAAAATACTAAAAATTAAATGGTGCTTTTAGTTTTCTTGACAGAAGAATGTGCAATTTTAAAACAAGGATAGTTTTAGGAAGTTTCTGATCCACACCAGGTTGTTTTAAAGCTGTTGCTTACGCTTTAATCTAATTCTTACTTCCCATACCTGAGAAAGTGTGTGTCTATGATTCCATAGCTTATAAAATTATTTTAATAATATAAAGTAAAATGATTAAAATTAAAATATGAGAGGATGGAGGGGAGGTTAAGATGGCGGAGGAGTAGGGGACACCTTTTTCAGCCGGTCCCCTGAGTTGAGCTGG